>NC_056726.1:1667170825-1667220825 GCF_019279795.1 Protopterus annectens | reverse complement strand
CTGGAGAGACACTGGAACAAAGAAGAAGGATGAAAATATAAATTGTTTGTTTTTCAACTTATCAACTAGATCATTTACATCAACTGAACAAGATATATTAAATAAGGGTCTATCATTTATTCCCTCAAAATATAGCATTATTTCTGATACCTTAATAGGTTTACGTAAGTTTTGTAGGAAACTCTCCCTTAAGGTGTTATTCAAGGATAATCTATCTAATCCAGTAGGTAACCCTGGTGATGTTACCGTTTGTAGGAAGAAAAGTGTCTTCATGCCCCCACCTGTACAATCTGTTGAATGCTTTTTGAAAACATGTGAACGGGACTTTTACCTCTATTATGATCGCCATGACAAAAAGAACACCTTTATCAATCTTAGTGAAATAGAGGGAGTTGAGTTGAAAAATTTATGTAATGACTCTAGTCTTGTTTTTAAACCAGCAGACAAGGGAAGGGGCATTGTTGCCATGGATATAATTTTTTACCGACAGCTAATGCTGAGCATGCTGAATAATGATAGGGCCTATAAAAAAATAGAGAAATTATGAGTAAAATCAATAATACAGTATGTTTCTGATACGTTGTATGACATGTTAATGACTAGATCTATTGACAAATTTCTTTATGACTTTCTAACAATAGTCTTCCCTTTGATACCTATAATCAAAGGGTTGCCTAAGTTACACAAAGGCAAGCATCCACCTCCACTACGTCCCATTGTATCAGGTGATCATTGGGTAACACAAAACATATCTTTATACATACAAACCAAATTGGGAATATTTGCCAAGAAAATACCGACTATACTGCTGGACTCTTTTAGATTGTTGGATGACTTAAAATTAGGTGTGGTGAAAGATAACATAAAGCATGATACCGGGCTAGTAACACTAGATATAGAAAGCCTTTTCACCAATATCCCCAACGAATATGGCATAAATGCAATAAGAACCCACATGACAGAGTTAAAAATAGACAATGTTGAGATCATGAACATATGTTGTATGTTGGACCTTGTCCTGAACAATAATATCTTCCTTTATGAAAATCAGGTATATGCACAAACATGGGGGGTGGCCATGGGCACCCCCTGTGCCAATGCATATGCCAACCTTGTTGTTCTTGAATGGGAAAAGGAATTTATATTTAATGATCCCAGATTCGAAAATGTCGTCTTATATAGACGTTTTATAGACGACATCTTAATATTGTGGAATGGGGATGAAGCTACCTTAAATTCATTTATCAATTATATGAACAGCACTACCCCTTTTTTTAAATTTACTTCTGAATCTTCCAAGTCTACCATTAATTTTTTGGATATCACCATTAAGAAAAATACTAAATGTGAATTAGCAACGACACTTCATAGAAAATCCTGCTGGAAGAATGCGACCCTTCATTACAGTAGTTTACATCCACGTCATATTTTTCAAAATATAATAAGGAATCAAATTAGCAGGATATTGAGAATATGTAGTGCCTACTCAGATGCTTTGGATTTAATTAATACCCAGAAGAAATATTTTTTAGCTAGGGGCTATCCATTGAAATTGATAGATGATGTGTTGAAATCCATCATTGATAATACCACCCCCAAGATCAAATTATTCAGACCCAACACAACAAAGAATGGGCTTCAAAAAGTACAATATGATATAAAATACACTAGTGATGTGCAGCATTTAAACAACATAGTGAGAGGCAATTGGAAAATTTTGCTGTCAGACAATACAGTATCAGATATACTTAGTGACAAACCAGTTTTTAGATATATGAATTGTCTAAATCTAAAAAGGTTGCTATGTAAGGAAAAACTAAACATTACATCCACTGATATTAGGTCTCAATTGAAAACAGGTACTTTTCCATGTGGAAAATGTTCGCTCTGCGGACATATTATTAAGAAAAGTAGTTCTAATGCCTTAGGTGTTGAACTAAATACAAAATCTATGTTTTATGCAACCTGTAATACTAGAAATGTTATCTATTTAGCTACTTGCAACCTTTGTGACAGTTATTACGTGGGCTTGACCTCACGTAGACTTAGAGACCGGATCACGTCTACGAGATAAGAAGGAATAGTACTACTAATGCACTGGCCATACATTGCAATACCCATTCTAAACATAGCTTTGTATTTCAGGTACTACAAGTAATAGATCCGAACAGAAGGGAAGGTGACCATATGAACACCTTGGAAACCTTCGAACTTAGATGGATCTTAAGGCTGAAAGCCCATATACCACCAGGCCTAAACACTGTTGTTAACATTCGACCAGCGTTGTCAGGTCCCACTTGATCTGCTGCCCTACCACTTTTATTTCCAAATGAATAAATAATATGCGAAATCATATATATTTCATAAGTAATATTTCTTATGAAGATCCCTAATGTTGTTCTAAGTTGTCTATTTTAGTTGGGTTTGAAATATTTTATGTTTTTGTCTGATGACCATAATTCATGTCCCATGAATAACTATTGCTGATACTAGTTGATATTCCAACAAAAATGAATTTGTCTGTTTATAATGTATCTACTATTCTGATATGTTTACCAGTATACGTTAGATATAATATATATTTATATTTTTGTTTGACCTATATAGGTTCATTATATACATTAGTTTATTTTTATATATATTTTTACATATCATGTATAGAAGCTTGCTAGTATTATTTGGCATGTATAAATGATGTCACTTTATCATGATTGTTACCATCACGTCATTATGGATGTTCCATTAATGACAATGCCCATAAGAAATGAAATAGTATTGATAGGCTTTACACATGCTTCAGCCTCTAGCTGCAGTTCAGCATTAGTTTGGCTGTTTTATTCTGGTTATGATTATTTTATTTCAGGAGATCATTATTTAAAAATTTTTGTACAATTAGGATTGTTATGTTATGTCTCACGTAACCATACATCTGTGGCACATAATGTTATCACCAAGTATTTGCCAGTGTATAAAAGTGAGAAGCTATTTATCCGACATTGTTTCGCTTTGTTGTGCCTATATGAGACTGTGCTTCACGAAGGTAATGCTTTGGATTCACTGCTTGCCATATATGGGCAAGATTTCCGTAAGAATGGCTTACGGGCTATATCTACATCAATTATAACTTAATGAAGCATATTTTCATTTTTATGTCATCTTAACCATGATTATTATATCACATTTCATATCATAATGTCATCTTAATTTATGACATACTATTTACACATTTATTAATATAAATACTAAGATATATTTATTTTATTTGATTATTCGGTTTTTATCTTGTTTCGTTGACCCAACAATGTAATTCAATTAATGATGTCACGTTCAGAATGAGCATTCTAAATATGGGCATGGCTTCCTTAAAAATGATTAACGAAACATATTGATATTATTATGGTACCATACTAATATTTGATGACAAACTTGTTCATGAAGCTTTACTTAATGCAAAGTTATTAATTTATACAAATGTTACTAGGATTTTAAAAATTTTTTACTGCTTTTTTAAGTGATTTTCAGGTTGTTGGTTGAGACCTAGTCTGGTCGTTGTTGTATTGTTGCATTGTTGTTGAATCTTTACTAATTATGTACTAGCTTGTGCTTGACTTAATTGTATAATTGAAAATCAATGCTTTACTATATAAGATGGCCATATATCCCTTACAATTTGTAACCTGATGAAGCGCAATCTACATTGCATGAAAGCGCTCGTTTCTGTTCCACAATAAATATTTTTATTTTATTTCGTGGTGGTTTCAAGCATTTCTTCAGTTTTGGTGATTGCAGTCAGTAAATAGTAACATCCGTGTGTGTTACTGACTTCATATCCCTCAGAAGAGATATGTGTCACAACAAACCCTGTTACACCAGCAATGTTCTCAGTTTATAACAGCAATATGTCAATATTGGCCCAGTGTTTGCACCTCTGTCCCCCAAGTCTGTCACCCTTTGTTCATATATCATGCAGTAAGAGGTGGATATGTATAGTATATAATTATTTACTGACATCACTCCTGATATCAAGCCAGTAATATATCAGACTGCCAGACATGTAATGTATAGGAGGCCTTATATTTGAGGACAAAACCTAGACATTCTGTTGTAGTCTGCACAGTAGTGAGGTCTGTGTACTTATGGTGATTGTTGACAGAGTGTCAATATTGTGCAGCAGTGTACTGTGAATATGTTATTTGGCCTGTGTACAGACTGTGGTAGATGTTCATGGTCCTGTTCTGTCTGACGTTGCATGCTGCTTCGGTTTCTGGTACCCTCTCAGCTTATATGTTTGTAGAGCCAGACTGAGACATGTCCCATACCACAGTCAGGCATCAGACTACACTGTGAATTGGGCCAGTATATGTAGGGTTAGTGCGTAAGTGGCAAACACGATGATAGCTTTTGTTCACATGGTCCATATACTCTACTATTACTTAGGCTTACCATTATGTGAGTCTCACTATGTTGAGATTGGTTGTGGGTATACACTTTCACAATGGTGTCTGTTAATCCATGGTGTTACATGCCTGTAGTGCCTGCTATATTTGCAATTACACGTGTATTCCCCCCATAGGTACATTTGGTTAGTGTTGTGGCAGTCTGCCTGTAGTGTAGACAGTGCTTGGTGACATGCATAGCAGCACAGTGTATTTACCCTAGTGTGATGTTATGTCCAGATATTTGTCAGATGTACTGTTGCCTGGCCACCATACGTGTTGTGTATTTATGACAAAGCAGTGGGATGCTGTGAAGATGTATGTCACTAACTAGTGGGAAGTATGTGGGCTTGGGACCTTTGCTCCTCCAGTTTATATGTGTTAGGACAGACAGGAGTGTGTGAATGCATAAACTGTGTGAGCTTATCTATTCCAGTATTTTCGTGATATCCCCATTTACATGGATGTAAACATCCCCTTTGTCAGGCTTGGTCCACACGTCTTACACTAAGGAGTTCTGGGTATATCCCTTGACTGACCAGATTTTTTCAGACTGTCCATGTTTATTGCTCATATTTCTGCTGTATTCCACAGGATCATTACTGTGATTTGTGTGGTACTTCACTATGATGATTTTATGATATCTGCCAGTAACTGATGTCATGTACATGTCAGTTTCAGAAGAGCCTTCCTTCACAACATGCATGTTAACACAACCCGTTACTGCAGCAACATTCTACATTTAAATCCAAAAAAGGTTTGCAAGCAGGTACCAAAAAAACAAGAAACTATTAATCCAAACTAGTACCACTGTCCGGCAAAACAATAAAGCCACAGATTAATTCAATGTGAAAGTCCGTTTATTAAGTAAAAACCAAGCAGGTAACGTAGCACACCAAACACATAAATGCTTTTACCACTCCGTTTTCATTTAAAACACTTCGTCAGATGCGGGCTCTATTTAATCAACTCAGTTTATATAACATAAAATGATGACATCACCAATAAAGCTAACCAATGAATGAAAATACATGGATATTAAATTAAATTAAAATAAACATCTTTTCAAATAAAAACATATCAATATTATATAAATATTACTATACTTAAATAAATATTGTTTAAAAAATGCTATAAAAATGTTATTAAAAACCTTTAAGAATGTATAAAAAATACTTCAATTTATGCATTGCATCTCATTGATTTGATTGTATTCCACCACCATCTACTGGTAAAAAATATATATACCCAGATGACCTCCTTAGGAAAGTACAGGAAGATGTTCTTAAAGGGAGGTTCTTAAAGGGAGAACTAGAAGGCACAAACCTATTTTAGGATTAGAGTCAGAGGAAATCACAGTCAATAACCCTAGTAATGGGGAAAATTTGATAGGGCATTAATTATTGAATTTAATGGTATTTCAAAGTTAGTTAGAAACATTCTTACTAATGAATGGAATAAATTCCAGCAAACAAAAAGATGCCCAATGCTGAGCGTAAGAACACTTTTAATTCCAAAAAAACAGATAAAAACAAATAACAACAGGTAAGCGCTTTCACGATTGCTCGCTTCTTCAGACCTTAACAAACAGTATGCAAAAACAGGCCTTTAAATACAAAAACTTCCAGTTAATTAAAACCAATTAAAACTGTTGGGTGTTAACACTTATCAGTGAACTAAGCCTCTCTTCTTTAGGAGAGGCTTTAAAGCAACAGCAGTATCCAAACCAGGTGGCACATATGCTTTAAAGTCGACACTCCATTTTAACTCAGCACATTCAGTCTCATTACTCAAATCCCCTTCCCTTAAACTTTCATTTAATTTCTGTAGTACCAAGAACTTAAAGCTGTGACTCAAACCAGCTACCACTACCATGTTTTTAGGACATGTCATTGAGGACTGCTGTAATGTAGTAATGACATACCTATTAGTTTCAGATGTCTATCTGTCAAAACATTCATCCTAATGCATAACCTGTTGCCTATCTGCTTTCTGTCTGTCCTCTGTACAGATGTGCAGATGTCAGGTATTCATCTTGGCTGCTTACAGGCAATCTCTGATTGATTGACACTGACATGTCTGCCCAGCTGTGTTAAGAATGCCACAGCTAGGAAACCTCAGTCTGTATGCACCACATACCATGGATACCTCAACCAGACTACCACAGTCAACAGAACATGTTTGGTTACAAGTCCCTAACCCAGACACTTTCCATGTTATGCAATATATGTTGCATACATGTCAGTTGGAGCAACTCACTAGCCCTTTTTAAGAGAAAGCCAGATGAGTGGATGCTGAATATAATGGTCACCCTGGGGATCTCTCAAGTAGCATCAGTTGATAGATGGCCTGCTAACAAATATCAGGTGCCATGATACCAGTGTATGCACATGTCCTACTCTTCACATCTCTCCATGGACATTAGCCTGGTACACACCTAGGAACACCTGCAACTATGGACCTCAGTACTGACAAATATGTCTGTGTGCATTACAAGGTATACAAGTGTTTGTGTGTTTGTAAACTTGTACTTTGAAATACTGTGAGGTCCTTCTCATCTACTACACCCCCCATTGCTGTACTTAGAAAGGGCTGATGCTTTAATTCATATTAAATGTAGCTTGTGACACTCTTCAGCATATTGGCTACCTGGAGCTTGCAGTACCAGCATAACACTGTTCTATAAATGGGTAGATAGGCATGGGCTACCCTTTGAGTCCTGGCAAAAGTGAGTATGTGTGTGTGTGTGTGTATGTGTGTCCAATTGTGTGTGAGTGTGCATATTTGTAGGAGACAGCATTCCGAGGACACATCCTCCAAATACACTAAGCCTTGCCATACATTATAAGGGATGGTGATGTTGCTGACATTAGGAGAGCCATGACAAACCCTCACCTTACTATCCCTGTGGTGTGTGCAATAAATGCATATCCCTGTAGTAGCAATAATTAGATAGACAAGGGTTTGTATTGCAGTCCTGGTCACTTTGTGATTGTGGGGATGTCAGTGCATTATGACAGTTTTCAGTGAGTACAATATCCAGTGTGGGGTGGGGGTATTGAGTATACTGTCTTTACACCATGGTGACCCCAGTACATGTCCTAAGGTCCACTGTATGAGGACCACTGTCAACATCAACCATACAGGTAACTGATGACACCCTTCAGCCCAGTGATGCATGTGCTGTGTTCAAAAACTTTGTAACATCCGGCTAAGAACTAGCTGTATTCAACTGGATGTATAAGAGAATTTAAGTACCTTTATCTGCACTTTAAAAAAAAAAATACAGTATTTAAATTGATTTTATCTGTGTTGCAGGAATATTAACTGAACTGGAAGTTAGTCAGTGTTTGCTGAATTTTATTATTTGCTAGTAATTACAGGTGTGGGGGTAGCCACATTCTTTGATTTCCTGTCCTTGCCTATTTAAGTGGTAGAGTATGAAATATTTTCTGCTTAAAAACCTCAGCTTTGGCCGGCTAAGAACTAGCTGTATTCAACTGGACATATAAGAGAATTTAAGTACCTTTATCTGCACTTTTTTTCCAAAAATACAGTATTTAAATTGATTTTAACTGTGTTGCAGGAATATTAACTGAACTGGAAGTTTTGACTCTGCTCTTCAGTTAGTCCCACCCATCCTCCCTGTTTTTGTTTTGGTGTTAATCTTAGTGGCCTTGAAACTGCCCGCCCCTCTTGTAAACTTGTGTTTGGATACTCCTTCTGGGCCCATCTCATTTGCTCACTCAACTGAGTGCAGTGAGATCATATTCTGATTTCAGGCACTCCTACTGTGTACAAAGAGAGCATCTGGGAAACAGAAAAAAAATTAAGCTTGTTTCCTGCCTTTCCTGTTAAGTGGTATAGACTATTTGTAGGCTTCTGAGCCCCCAAGCCCTTCTCTGTTGGAGGGAAGCCTTCTAGCTTAGTTTTTTTTTCTTATAACTAGCCAGTTTTCTAATTTCAGCACTCAAATCTGTTTCTTTGATCTCAGCACTTGTTCAGAAAAAAAAAAATTCATCTGCTTTTACTGTACTTGTGTTTCTACCTACTTTATTTTACTTTTGCATCATCTTAAAAGTACTCAATTGTATTTATTACTGCTTGGTGTAACTCATTCTAAGCCTTTTGGTTTAAACACTTGGGCTTCGGACCAGTTGTTTTGCACTGAGAGGGTTTGTGGTCTGCACTGTAGTGGCAGAACAGGTAGCTTACATCCTTCTAAGTTGGGAACTGCTGACTGAGGGCTCAGTGTATGTTATTCTAAAAGTGTATTAATTCTGGTTTACGCACTTGGGCTTTCAGGCCAGTTATTTTACATTAAGAGGGTTCGTGGTCTGCACTCTTGTGGGAGGAGAGGCTGGACTCTGCCCTTCTGAGCTGGGAATTTCTGGTTAAAGGCTTATAGTGCATGCATATCTGAACTGCTTCTTACTGAAGTTGGTGCGCCTTGTTTGCTGTGGCATAGACTGGATTCGGGCCTTCTGGATCTAGCTTTGTTTGTGTAAGTTGAGCACTAATCCAGGCATTCTCTAAAGTATTCAATTGTATTTATTACTGCTTGGTAGTAACTTGATTAAAGTGTAGCTATCATTCTAAGTCTTTTGGATTAAGCACTTGGGCTTCAGACCAGTTGTTTTACATTAGGAAGGTTTGTGGCATGCACTGTGGTGGCAGGACAGGTAGCTTACATCCTTCTAAGTTGGGAACTGCAGATTGAGAGCCCAGTGTCTGTTATTCTTAAAGTGTATTAGTTCTGGTTTAAGCACTTGGGCTTCAGGCCAGTTATTTTACATTAAGAAGGTTCGTGGTCTGCACTCTTGTGGGAGAAGAGGCTGGACTCTGCCCTTCTGAGCTGGGAATTTCTGGTTAAAGGTTTATAGTGCCTGAATATTTGAACTGTATCTTATTGAAATTGGTACACCTTGTTTGCTGTAGCATAGACTAGATCCAGGCCTGCTGAATCTAGCTTTGTTTATATGCTTGTTGTTTGTTTGCTTGTTATTTCCCTGGAACGCTAATTCCACCTAATACGTGGCTTCTCAGCGCTTCTGTGGATCACTAGTGATATCTGCATTGCTTACTGTACTTATTTCCTTGTTTCACTTGAAATTTACTATTTGTTGTTTTTGCATTTAAGTTACCTGTAACACATTGCACTTAAGTTACCTGGCACTTCCTCACTAAAGCAATTATATAAGTCAGCACTAAAAATTAAAAGCACTACACCCTCACTCCCCACTGGCCCTTGTTTTCAATTATAAAGGAATTCCCAATATTATTCTAGCATGTCCAAAGGTCAGTTGTCAATCTCCTCTCCGGTCCAGCTGGTGAATCTGGGAATCTTGAGGCAATGTTACAACTGACTCATGTACACAGACAACACTCTCCTCCTCCTCCCAACAAATTCCAACACATGTGAGAGATGCAACCATATAGCCAAACTGGAGGCTAAGCTCCCTCAACTCAGTGCTGGCATAACCAGTCAGGAGGAGAAGGAAACCACACTCACTGCAATTCCAGTCTCACATAGACCTACCACGACAGCAAACCAAACACATATTCACACAAAAACATACTCGGAGGCTCTAAATAAAGATCTGCCTAAGCAGCAGAGACCTCCAAAGCAGACACCCAAGCAACCGCTACCCCAAAACAAAACACGTGCAACACATATCTCACAAAGTCAGTGTGCCGAACAGTCACAGCCCTTAAGACTAAACAACACACCTGATACACTTGTAATAGGTGACTCTATTGTCAGGCACACTGACGTCCCACTCACCAGGCTGAACAAGGAGAGGGTCATGGTGAGCAGCCTGTCGGGCGCTAGGATCCGCCACATAACACAAGCACTCAGGTCACTCCAAGGCATGTACAAATATGACTCAGTCATTGTCCATGCTGGTATGAATGACCTGAGATGTACCTCCCTGGACTACATGAAAAGAGACATAGAGGAGCTCTCTGAGCATGTAGCCCAGGCCGGTATGACCCTGACCTTGAGTAGCATCTTACCCTCACCAAGAATGATGCCACAATATGAAGACAGATGATCAATTTCAACAATTGGCTTAAGTACTGGTGTCATTCAAAGGGGATCCAATGCCTGTCAGCTTGGGATGATATGCTCGACAAGCCACGATGCTTCGCTAGGGACGGCTTGCACCTGTCACCCCTGGGCTTTCGGATATTGGCAAAGGCTCATGCTACCCCCATAGTGCCTTTTTTAGGCAAGGCTCAAAAGACAAACCCACCTCCATAGGTATCACAAGGGATAAGAAACTAAGAGTAATGCTACTCAACGCCAGAAGTCTAAACCTCAAGATGCACGCACTCAAAACTCTCCTTAGAATGGAGAACATCGATATCTGTGCAGTAACAGAAACCTGGTTCAGGGCTCGCGAGAGCACCCCAGCACTACCAGGTTATACCTCATACCATGCTTTTCGGCCCCAAAACTTGGACTGAACCACAAAAGGAGGGGGAGTATCGATATTCATCAAAGATACCCACACCTCCAGGTTGGTGGCAAAGCACGAATCATCAGAGACTATCCATGTGCAACTAACAGTGGGTAAAACTGCCTTCCAGTTTATAGCCTGCTACCGACCACCCTCCCAAACACAGGAACCCCACTCGGCCATCCTTAGAACACTGGAAAATATGAAGGTCTCTCCAAACACCATTATATTGAGCGACTTCAGCTACCCAATCATAGACTGGGAGCATTACTCTAGCTCCAACACCCTAGCCCAAAGGTTCCTAGAATTTATAAACTCAAATGCTATGGAACAACTTGTTACCACTCCCACAAGAGGGGAAAACATACTGGACCTGATCATCACCAACATGGGGACTCTATGCTCCAGACCAGAAGTGTATCCCTCACTGGTAAGATCAGACCATAAACTAACCTCACTGGATATTCACATCCCAACCCCACCCCCTGCCCAGAAAACCACAGTGAAAGACTTCTCTAAAGCAAATTTCACACTCCTCAAAACCGAGGTGGAATCCTTCAAAGCCCCCGGGCATGTGGAAAATACGGCCCAGACCGCAGAATCCTTTATAAACGCATTCTATGAACACCTTCAAGAATGCATGGATCATGCGATCCCAAATAAAACCAAGACCCAATCCTCCAAAGGTAGACGTCCTGTCTGGTGGACCCCAGCCATAAACAAACTATAGAATAGAAGGAGGAAGCTACTAAATGATAGAGCAAAATCTCAAAAAGGGAAGGCATCACTGATCAGTATTAGCAAAAAACTACGGGCACTCATAAAATTGTCTAAGGCCAGCTTCGAGAGAAAAATTGCACAGGACACTAAGGATAATCACAAGGCTTTCTTTAGTTATGTTAGGAACCTGGTTGGTAGTTCCCACATATGCTCAGAATTAGTCCAAAATGACAAAAATACACCGAACCCACAGACATTGCCAACATCCTAGCTGACAGGTTCAGCACAAACTTCTCCCCCCCTCCTCACCAAAAGGCAACTATCTATCACAGCAGAGTGCTGCCCCCCTGACATCTCAGATGCTGAGGTAAGAGCCGCCCTCTCCAAAGCAAGAAACACAGCATCAATGGGACCAGACGGTGTCCCAGGCTGCATCCTACATGAACTCCAAAAAGAGCTAAACCCAAACATAAAACTACTGTTCAATCTCAGCCTTACTACAGGATATGTGCCCAAAGAGTGGCGTACAGCAACAGTGGTCCCTCTCCATAAAGGTGGTGCCTTAACGGATCCTGGAAACTATCACCCCATAAGCCTGACTAGCTTGGTCTGCAAAGCTATGGAAAGAATCATCATGGACCTCATAAATAAAGATATCGGGGACCTACAGACACTGGATCCTACCTAGTTCAGCTTTGTTAAGGGCAGATCCTGCCTCTTAAACCTGGTTGATTTCTTTGAAACAGTCACCAAGGCCATTGACGAGGGGAAGGTGGTCCACACAGCCTACCTGGACCTTGCAAAAGCCTTCAATACAATACCCCACTCGGACATCATAGATAAGCTCACCAGCTTTAATATAAACCCCTATGTCACTAGATGGATTGCAAACTGGCTCAAGGACAGAACCCACATGGTTAGAATTGCTGGAGCCATGTCAGACTCCAAGTTACAAGTGGTGTCCCACAAGGCTCAGACCTGGGACCTCTCTTGTTCGGTATATATTTCTCGGAGGTACAGGCCAACACAGAAGGACTGTGGCTGACCAAGTTCGCAGATGACTGCAAACTGGGTGCCATAATCGACTCTCCAGCCGACACAAGCATCCTCCAAAAGGGCCTCATAGAAACAGACAACTGGTGCCAGAGCCATGGCCGCAAGCTAAATGCCAAAAAGTGTATAGTCATCCCCTTTGGCAAAAACAAAGTGCCCACAAATTACCACATAGGTGGTAATCCATTAAGTACAGAATAAGTAATTAGGGACCTGCGGACCCAAGTTGATAGCAATCTCTCATTTGAGAACCACGTGGCCAAAGTGGTTAGAAAAACATTTTATATAGCCCACCTAATCATGAAGGGATTCACATCTAGATCAGGGGAGGTCATCGTGCCTCTTTACTCATCCCTCATCAGGCCCATAATTGAGTACAATGCCCCTTTTGGGATGTACCTTACCAGACACGTGCAGCAACTGGAAAGACCCCAAAAGTACCTCACCAAGAGGATCAAAGGGCTCAAACAGATGCCATATGCTGCCCGGTTAAAGAAACTCCAGCTCTACTCAGTGGCATACCGCCTGTTCAGAGGCAATCTGTGCCTGACATATAAAGCCATGTCCAACCTGGAGTTAATGGACATGCTGCACCTCAGAAAATCCAAATCCCATTGAGCTACGCGCTCGAGAGACTTGAACCTCAGCACTGAAATAAATAGGACATGCTGGAGGGACAGATTCATAACCCAGAGGCTCCCTTCACTCTGGAATAAAATCCCAGTCCAGGTTAGGCAGTGTCCCTCATTGACTCTCTTCAAGAGGAATCTTGATGAGTGGATGGGAGATCATAGGTTTACCCCGGGTATCACTTCTGTGTAACTGTTAGACAGAAGCACAGTATTTTAACCTCGAAAAAGGGCATAGCAAAATAAATTTAAAATGGGTGGTGAAAGCCAAACACATTCTGGCTAGGCTTATAAATGCCCTAGGGCAGATAGCCTAGTATGAACCTATGAACCTATGAACAGTATGGACTCACTGACAAGGTAGTCAGCACTGCTAAACCCAGGTCTGACAAATGTGTCTATGGCTGTGTTTGTCGATGTGTATATGACAGTATATCATACTATGTATTGTCCATTAACACGCAGTACATCCTCCATTACTGTACTGTACAAGGTCTGGTGATGTTCACTTTACAGGAAGCTCGGGACACACCTTACCCTACAAGCTCTGTGGTGTATGCAATTAAGGCCAAACACATTAGTAGCAGTAAGTACCTATGTAGGGATTCTAATCTCAGTGTTGCCAAGTAAGTGTTGGTATATGTGAAGGGATCTACTTCAGTTTGCAGAAAATATATTTCCCTGGAGATCATTTGTCTGAGAACTAACTGACAAAAGGTAACATTGCAAAGCAAACATCTTGTGGAAAATCATTCCATCAAAACTAGTAGTGGATGTGTAAATGCCATTTTTCCCACTGTACAGCTTTACAGTGATACTGAAGTTGGTATACATAGTTGGGTGTGGTTGTTGTGTGCACAACCACCCACATTGGGGGTATTCTTGTGTGTAACCCCACACTTAGTGTGCTGTTATACTGTCCAATTTATGTTAAGAAGTTAAGTAGTTGCTAATCACACTATGTGTGGTTCTATGCCACCCCACACCCTCAGATGTGGGGGGCTGTACCCCCTACACCAGCACAACTATGTATACCAACTCCAGGATTGCAGTACATTGTGGAAAAGGACATATACCCTGCCAGTACCATTTCCAATGAAATTAAATTTGGCAGACTGATTATTTACTGATGTGATGTTTTGGCAATTTGGTCTTGGTGGAATTACAAATGCCAACACGAGTTTTCTGCACAATGAAGTACATCCATGTGAACCATATTCTCTGTGTATTGCATCAACACAAAAGCCTGTGTGTGTGTGTGTGTGTGCGTGTGTGTGTGTGTGTGTGTGTGTGTGTGTGTGTGTGTGTGTGTGTGTGTGTGTGTGTGTGCATCTGTGTGTGTTTGTGCTATTCACAAACATTTGATGTGAGCCAGCCAGTACACTTACCATTGTCCACTGTAGAAGAGCTGCTTACATCAGCCATGCACTCACCTGTATACACCCCTCAGACCTATTAGCTATGTCGCACATGCAGTAACTGTTATACAGACCTGTCACTTGTATTCAGCTGTACCCAGGATATGACACAGTCAATGTGTTATCTCAGTGCCACACCCCTTGTAGGAAAGGACAGCAGACCAGCATCCTCCTGACATGACACACAGACACCCAGAACACAAACAGAATACATTATGGAGCCCACATTCAGTCAGTGATAACAGCAATAATGCATCATGGCTGAACAGCTACACACCCTGACATGTAAGCATGAAACATTCCAGCTGACAACAATTTAAACAGCATTACATTGCTAAACTGTCGTACATACACCCTGTCTTTTAGAACCATATTAGCATGTCCCTGCATCGATGGTATGGATGATGGGGATGTGGCAGAGTTATCATCATATACACAGGGTGTGGTGTGCGTATGCCAGAGGCCTAGGCTGAGCCATTTGGTTGATATCATGTGTGTGGGTTAGGGGTTTTTTCATTAAATGGCCTGTGCAGACATGGTGTATATAGGTATGGAGGTGCCCTAGCTATGATGGTGACATGTGTGTGTGTATATATAGATTCACAGAGTTCTGCCATGTGGCTACGCTATACAGGTGTATGTTGGACAACTGTCCATCTGCCTATGTGGGACCCCGCCAGTCATCCAGCTATGGCTGCAGTGTACAGACACATTTGCCATAGTCACCACACGTTCCTTTCCCATTCCACCACCTGCATACTGTCCCTCATCTATGGCCACTGGTGGTGAGGTATGTGTGAGCATTGTGACTGTGTGCAGGGATGGGGTGGATAAAAGTGGGATGCCAACCAATGGCACAGATGCAGCCCCTGACAACCCTGCCTGTGCTTCACTATACCTATCATCATTGTCAGAGTCTGTATGGACATTAACATCAGTTTACCTGCAGGATGGACCTTGACCCACCTTGCCACCTGTGAGGGGAACAACACATTTGCCTTCAGTAGGGACACTGACCCACCTTGCCATCTGTGAGGGGCATACAGGACATTTAAATTAAGACCTGTACATTATGGTTTACTTCTACACACACACACACACACACACACACACACACACACACACACACACACACACACACACACACACACACTTACAGGTGATTTGGCACAAAGATATTACACAGACCTCTCATTACCCAACAGTTGACATGCTTGACATATGGCACTCAACAGCATGCATTGCAGACATGTGTAATCCTCATTACCAACAATATACATCTCTGTGATGCATGAGTTGTGTTAGTAGGTGATGCCCCTTCCCATGGAACACACTGCACCCATGTACACATTATTGCTGTGCACCTGTACAGCACACTGGCATGTACTGTGCACCATACCTCACAAGTGTACAGACCATTAGTGAGTGTGTAGATGCCTGGAAGTTATGTTTGCTCTGTTTCGCACAGCCCCTATGTGTTTGTCTGACACATAACTGGGATGATATGAGGTCTGATGTCAATAATTAATACCAGACCTTTGATTTGCAGATGTCATCCTCAGCAGTGCATGTATGTGCTATAAAATCTGGTTACACCAGCAACCTTCAAAGCTTCATGTGGATATGAGGAGTGTACACAACCCTGTGGACATGCTAGCCTCTTCTATGATATGCAACGTGGCCACAATACTCCATCTGATAACATTACACATACCTGATATGTGACATATGACCTGTGCAATCCAATGCAGTATCAAACAAATGTGTTAGTTGTGGATATGCTGAATGAGATGCATACAATATGTGGGTTGCATAAGTGTGCACACCCTTAAAACAATGGTTTGTTGCAGCACCTGTTAAGTGACCTACAGCAGTCACTATTCCTGGAAGGGGTATACTAGCATGGCCCATCTTTACTTGGCATTATTTGATCTGTCTGCCCTACAAAGGTCCACCAACTCTGCCAGATTGCAAGGTCAATTCATGTGCACAGCCCTTGGAGGTCACACAGTGGCTTCAGTATTGCTGTAAAGTCTGGATTATGTTTGGCACAATTCATAACTTTGATGGAATTCAGATACATCCATTCTTACCAAGCTTTGGATGTATGCTTCAATTCACTGTTGTGTTTGAAGCTGACACCCCTCCCCATCCTCAGGCTTACTGCAGATGCCTGACAACTATGGGGTACACATGAGGGTTATTTTGCAGTGTTCCAAATTCCACCCACTATGTCTACCAGCCTAGTTCCAGCTAATGAACAGGAACCCTAAAGGTGTACACTTGCACCAGTAAGCTAAAAGTTGGGGATGTTGGCCCTGACATGGATTGAAGTGTTGCTTGTGCACCACACATATCTTTATGAATACTGTCTGTAGGTTTGCAACACATGCCTTTGGGAGACTTGATGTTATGCTTATGCTACCTATACAGATCCCTGGATGATGTTTCATGTGGGACAAATCTACCATCTGATTACCCTAACCCATAGGCCACACTTATTCCTGCTACTCCATCAGTGTTGCTGCATGTCTCTGGGCAGCCTCCATGACCTGTTGCGACATGCTTTGTCATCTGTTTTGGATGGGCATGTATTTTCTACATCACTGTTGTCCCATATTTAATATACCTCTAGATCACTGCCTGCACTGTTTGCCATGGTATATGCAAAGGTAAGGTAAGGTTACTTTTTCTACTCCTGACTGCTACTTTTCAGATATGGAATCCATTTCATGCTTTGTAAGATGTGTGCAAGCTATGGCTGCCTCTGTTGTAGGAAACTGGGCAAATGTCATGAACATACATCTTGGACAGCAGACCATTACTTGTTGTGACATTGAGGCCATGTACTTGATGGCAGGTGTGTACTCAAGAAGAGTGAATGCTGTCAATACATGACAAGCTGCCTCCACAATGTGTTATTTGGAGTGTGTGCACACATATGCTTCCAGTGTTTTGTAAGGTTTGTATATCCCATATTTGTTGTCCTATCTTACACATTCATTGATCAGGATAGGACCACATTACACATTGTAAAAGGTGTGGAATGTGTTATAGTGGTCTGCCGTTGTATATTTTAGGAACAGGTGCCATTGTAATAGTGGTGTATACACTGTTGTATCCACTGTATAAGGGTAATGTTTCATGCATGTCCCTACTTTAGGTCATTTGTCCCATCATTTTTTTAATCTCTGTCCACACATCCTGCACTGACAGGTTGTGAGGTATACTGCAGGAATTTCACATACCCTGCAGATATGCCACCATGGTGACCACTGTGATGCATTTCAGTTAACACCAACAAAAATGAACAAGTACAGCATGCATTATGTGTAGGTGTGTTAAATGTGTGCATGGCAAACATATGGCCTTAACATAGCCAGTGTATTGGCAAATCTGAACAAGACAACATCATACTCACCAGCTACAGGCTGCTGTCCTAGTTGTATACCAGAGGGACCTAAATAGTTGTGGGAGAGAAGTAATGTCAGTAGGCACACCTGTGGCATTGGTACAGGGTAGAAGCAGCATTTCAGCACATTAGCAGTACAAACCACAATACTAAGGATTATGCACATCTGTGCATTTATTACACTCCAGCAACATACTAACTTATCTGACATATGCATGTAGATACTTTATAGATAAAGATGGATAAGCATAAGTGTTCTAGTGATGTGCACTGGGGCCTTACCTGCATGCTTCTCATATATTGTGTGGGTGGTACCCAACTCTACAATGCTGTCTTCCACTTTATGGCTTTTTCGGTGGGTGGGTGCCTCAAGGCTGGTGAGGAGCTCCTCGGCATGTGTCAATGGGGGCTGGATGACTTGACCCCCACCTGTGGCTAGCCGATCCCTCGCAATGGCAGCAGTCCATTGACGGGCATGGCTGATGAGGTCTGTGCAATGATGCCGCACCTTTTCATAATTTCAGCTATGCAGGCCAACATCATTTACCCTGTGGATAAGGTTGTTCCACAGGGCAGTCCTCTCCTGCAGATCCTGGGCTCTGTGGCTGAATAATATGTTTAATGCTGTATGACATATAGTATTATGGTGTCATTCTTTATGTTGGTGAATGCTGGCAACCATGGATGTTGCATATTACCTGGGAGACATAAACAGGAAATAAGGTCACAGGACCTCATATGGTTGTCCACTTGCAAATCAACAGTGGATATTACTTGCAAATAATCCATAGTATATCATAACACTCTAAGCTATCATGGATTTGGCATCCTGCATTACACTCCTGGTCCTCATGTTTCTAGTTCCCCCAATGTCCTGATCTGTCTAGTTCCCCCAATGTTGGACACATAATTGCATAGTCTTCTATGCTCCATTCATTTCTGTGTAGAGGGATGACAGTGGCCATCTTCCATGTGGATGGTGTGTGGATGGTGGCAAGTCTGTGTTTGACTGTAGTGCATGATGGAGCTGTGAGCATATGCCTGAGCTCATGTAGGAGGAAGACTGTGATGTTCCCATGCCCCATGGAGACTTGCTGTTGTTGCCATCAGTAGGTATTTTGTACATGCTCACCGTTGATGAGAGCAGGGATGTGGTTGATGTGCATATCCCCCTGTGCAAATGTTGTGGACAGGGTAGCACTGTTCTTACCTAACCTCTCTGATGCAGGTTGCCTGTATCCATGGCATGTATGTATGAGGAGTGCTTTACCCCCAGTACAGGTTGGTGCTGTGGATATGTCTGATTTATAGTCATAAACAGCCTTACAGGAAGTCACCTGTGAACGTACATGCTTGACTAAGTAACGACCACACTAATAGTCCTTAAACACAAAGAAAATCCAAAGGCAATGTATCAAATAGATATCCAGGAATGAACCACCATGTAAAATAAAACAGCAAGTTTATTCCAAAATATTATAAAATAATCTCTTCAAAATAAACTAGTAAAAAAAAAGGAAAATATAATTGTGAATCTAAGGCGGTTGTATATTTAAGTAGATGCAATTCATGCTCAGGTTATTATATAGGGAAACCAAAAGGAAGTTTTCCCAACAAATATATGAGCATGATTATGCCTTAGCTAAGCACTCTTTATTTACTTATACCATTATTGGCCATGTAGTAATTGATGACAAGAAAGCATGGGGCGCCTTCTTGGAATGAAAAGAACTAGAAAGGCAAGTGAGGCTACAGGCAGATAGTTGGCCTGGAGTTAATGAATGCAGCTCCATAGCCCCAATATTGAAGTTGAAGGCGTTAAAAAGGAATAAAATCTGTGGAATTAATTGAATATGATATTAGTTATATATAAGCATTTTTGTAATATACATCTTTTTTATATTTTTTTATATTTTTTTTTCATAAAAATACTTTTTTATATATCCATATTAATATGTATTTTTAATAGTATCTATGCATGAATAGGGCAGTGTCTTTTTTAATGTATTTTTTAATGTTCTTTTTAAATGTTCTTTTTAAATGTCCCTTGAAATGCTGTCTTTAAAAAGGTTTGAAAATGTCTCTTTAAATGTAGTATTTAATTAATTAATTAATGAAAAGAAATGACATCATTACAGAGAAGTATTTAAGACGTGTAACATTTTAAATTAATGTCTGAGGAAGTTTAACATTCACTTAAATGAAAGTGCTTACCAGTTTATTTTGCAGAGATTATTTTATAATATTTTGGAATAAACTTGCTGTTCTATTTTACATGGTGGTTCGTTCCTGGATATCTATTTGATACGTTGCCTTTGGGTTTACTTTGTAACCTACATGCTTGCTTAGATAGAGGTGGACTTGCTTCCAAGTTGTGGTCTGCACCTATGTGTCCCTGTACAGCAACTATAGCAACCTAATATGTGCTTTGTGTATTGCTGCTGTCCACCAAGGGGGAATACTCTATCGTTGACGGAGGGTAGGTGTACAGGTCAGGTACTGCTGATTCCATATGGCTACAGTGGATGTAAAGTGTACACACCCTTGTTACAATGCCTGGTATTTGTGTGATTGAAACATGACCCCATAAATGCTTATTTCAACACAGTCCCCACCTGTAATGTGACATATAGCCTGCTCATTTCAATTGAAAACATAATCTGTTCTGAGAAAATATTTTATTTTTTATTTTATTTTACATTTGTTGACCGGGATAGTCCGACTGGATAACTGTCCATTTTCAGCGGAGTCCCGGGGAGAAAAGCTCCAACAGGGTTAAACAGTAATATATTGTTACAAAAGACATAAAGACATATTACATTGTATTAAGAGTAAGAAGACATATTACAATAGAAGGTACAATTGATTACATTACATTGCATTCTGGTTAATTCACTCTTAGCTGAATAATACAAAAAATTGCGTACTTGTAAGAATTGCTCATGGGAAAGTTAGTCAGGGTTTGTACATGGACAGAGCCAATGTGATTTGTAGTGGATTTTTAGTTCTTTTTTGAATAGAGCTAGTGATGGTAAGGACGTTAGCTTATTTGGAAGTGAATTCCATACCTTGCCAATAATATTGGAGTACAGTGAATCGCCGCCCAGGTTATGGGACTTGCAAGTTTGTATTAAGAGTGTGTTAGATGAGCGAAGAGAACTTAGGTTGGAGTAAGGGGTTAGGATGTTCTTTAGTGCTGGGGTGTTATCTGGATGTTTCAGGATTTTAAAGGCTTCTGTGAGTTGGTCTTCCAGTAGAAGATTAGGGAATTCTGGCCAGTCAAGTTTTTTCAGGTTAATGCAGTGGTGTGTTCCATAGGGTAGGGCAGTGATGAATCTAGCAATGTTGTTATAAGAAGTGGACAGACGATTGAGGTCAGACTTATTGAGGTTCGTAACGATTGGGGAGGCGTATAGTAGGGTGGATAAGAGGTGCGAGCGGGCAGTAGCTAGTCTAGCGGCTGGAGTTAGGAAGGTTTTTAACCTATATAAAGACCCAATTTTTTGTTAACCATTTTAATAGTTTGGTTGATGTGGGTGTCAAATCGTAGTTTATTGTCGATGATTACTCCTAATAGTTTGGCACTTGTAGTAGGAGAAATAATGGTACCATTGTTGGATTGAATGGTAAAGTGTGTGAATGGCGTTGGGTTGGTTGGGTGGAAAAGAAGAAGTTGGGTTTTTTTTGGGTTTAAGATGAGTTGATGGTCAGTTAGCCAATTTTCAACTTTGGTAAAGCAGTGTTGGGTGGTTTTTAAAAGATTGTCAAGGATAGGATTAGAACAGATGAGAGTTGAGTCATCAGCATATTGGATGCAGGTGGCTTCGGGGATAACTGAATGGAGGTCATTTATGAATATTGAGAACAGAAGAGGTCCTAGGATGGACCCTTGAGGTACGCCTATACTGTTTGGTAGTAGGCTGGAGAGCTTGTCCTGCCACATAACTGCCTCTTGTCTGCCTACGAGGTAGGCCTGAAACCAGTTTAGGACTTGGGTGTCTAGATGTAAGGTTATTAAGGTTTTGAGAAGTAATTGGTGGTTTACCAAATATATGAGAAATAATACTCAATACAGTAAGCCAGCTGAATGTGCGTGCACACCCTTAAAATGATAAGTTGTGTAAACACCTGGTGAGTTGATTACAGCATCCATTTGTCTTGGTTTGTACTCTTAACATCATGACACATCTTCACTTGGCAATGGTTGCTCACCTTCCTTTAAACAGATTTGTTTCTTGTTCAATAGAATTGTACAGGTTATGGATCACATTTGAGGTGAGAAACATTTTGAAATTATGTTCTGTGCTGTCACTGGCATATAGCACACAAACCTGGCATTCCAACATGAGTGTGTACACTTTGGATATTCAGTGTATATGGGTGTTGATATAGCTGTTAGTGGTAGGCATGGACAGTGGCTCATAACACAGTTGTACTCTTCTCTGATTACTACCTGATAATCATGCATACTGTAGTATCCATATCAGCGTCATGGCAATGCAACAATCAGGACAACATGTGTGACCCTGTACAGTCAAGAGATCAGTGTATGGAGAACACTGTTATATGCCCTTGTAAGACATTTTATGGGGGAGGGGTATTAAATGTTTTTAACCTAGGCTGTTAGAACATTTGAGGGATATTACTAATACAACACATTAAGGTATATGGCTGTACATTTTCATATATTTCAACATGGGGACAGTGGTGGTTTAGAGCTTCCTGTGTTGCACAGTTCTGTTTGTCAGTGTGATAGTACATTTTGAAGTGAAGCATTGTTATATAAATGATCCATTTACATTGTACCATGTAATATGTTTCCCCCTAGGGGGTTAACTACAGAGTGCAGTTGGAGGCTGTTAAATTAAATCTGTAATTAAGTGTTGCTTGCTTCTTGTCTTAAAGGCAAGTGTGTTTTATATTGTTGTACTACTTAAAGGCTTTAGCCAAGACAGCAGAGTATCTTTTGTTTTGCGGATAACTTTGGGTTAACACCTGTCTCTTTTTGCGAGGGGCATACCCTCTTTGTGCAGTTGTGTCCTGCTGATGACAACTGACATATGGCAAATGTCATGAGATGGTAGGACCAAGACTGTATCAAATGTTTTCTTTGATAGCTGCATAAATCAGTTATTTTGTATTTCAAACACCTAATTGATGAGGGATCCCAACCTTTAGTTGAGGCTAAGGGAGGTTTTCTAGTCTTGGGCTTTACCTTATTTTGCATCAGTTTCATATATATATATATATATCTATATATATATATATATATATATATATATATATATTTATGTGTGTGTGTATATATATATATATATATATATATATATATATATATATATATATATATATATACACACACACACACACACACACACACACACACACACACACACACACACACACACATTTTTCCTACTGTTGAATGACTGTGCTGCATGATATGGAACCAAATGGAAAACACACCAAACAAGCCTGTATATAAACTCCATTTATTGAAGTAAAAACACACCAAGATCAAGCGCTTTCGTCTTTCTCACAGAAGACTTCATCAGAACAAAGCACACTGATTCTAGAACCATTTTTATACCAGTACGTTACATAATAGATAAAACTGAGCCAATGGTGTTGTCAAAAAAGTCACATGTATAATGGTCACATGAGCAATATTAAATGCACAGCACATTAATATTCAAGCCAACTTATTTTTTTTTACAAATAAAACACTGTCATATATTAAATACCTTCAGCATATGTTTAAAAATCCAGGCTCAGTAAGGAATGTAAAAATGTTAAAATACTTAAAGTTTCATAGATTTTTCTTTCGGGGCTGGAAGTATTGTCAAGGAATCATTTATACCTGGTGGAAAATTAGCTGCTAGTCTGAGTTGCCAAACCTGCTCTTTTTTACTTAAGAAATTCTTCTAGTCACCCCCCCCCCCCCAAATCTATGTCCACAGTATCCAAAATACCAAATTTGAAACCTTTAAAATTAGAGCAAGTGAGGAAATGCCTATATAATGTCCTTGTATCCTTCTTGCTTTAACATCATATACGTGCTCACAGATTCTGCTTTTCAATGCCCTCTCCATTTTCCCAACATAGAATCTGATGCACGTATCACATAGAGCAAGATACACCTCTCTGGTGGTAAAACAATTTCCTTTCTTGAATATAACCTTAGATGGGATCTTATTAGCTAGGTGGGTTTGAGGTGTTTTTAAAATATTAGTACATTGGGAGCGCCTCCCATAAGGTGTTGTACCACAACCATCTTCTATTGGTAAATTCAACTTGTTTTCCATAAGTTGTTTAATACTCATGCCCACCTTGCTGATAAACACTGGTTTATCTCCCACTGCAGTTAGCACTTCATTATTTACCCTAAATATACTCCAGTTCTTTTTTAATATGTTTTTCACTTCATATGATATAGAACTGTATTGCACTATACATGCATACTCATTAATCTTCATTTCACTAGGATCTGTGGAGGCTATATTGGTTAATGGGTAGTTTCCTAAGAGGGGCTTATATTTTTTCCCAATCCTGTGTAAATCTCCTCAATAATTTGTTCCACCATCTGCTTGGGGTATCCTCTTTCTAAAAACAGATCTCTTAATGTGAAAAATTTCTGCTTCACATCACTCAATTCTGTAGTCATACATGCAATTCTTATAGCCTGTCCTTTGACTAAGCTCTTTTTTTTGTGAAAGTGAACGGTTGCTCATATAATGAAGATAAGAATTACAAAAAGTACTCTTATGAAATATGTTACATTTGAAACCTGTAGGTGTATGGGTAATTGCCATGTCCAAGTAATGTATACCTCTAGTGTAATTATAAGTAAATTCCAAAAATGAGGTAGTTTTCTCCAGGTGGTTAATAAGGCCAGGGATATCTTCCACTTTTCCCTTCTACAAAATAAAGATGTAATCCAAAAACCTGCAATATAACTGGATGCTGTTCCAAATTTCTTTGTGGAATATATATCTTAATTCCCAGCCTAATAGTACTATATTTGCATAAGTAGGGGTGCAGGCAGCCCCCATGGCAACTCCTCTTGTTTGTTGGAAATATTGGCCCACAAAGAATAAAAAAAATATTCTCTAAGATAAGTGCCATCATTTCACACACCGGGTTTACTTTATCGTGATTCAAGGTGGAACATGCAAAGAGTGTGTCTTCAAATAATTCTAGTCCTTCTTGCTTAGGAATACAGGAGAAAAGATATTTCACATCAGGGGTTAAAAATACCAAATCAGCTGCCCATAGATTTTGTTTAAGCTGTCCTGGAAAATCCCAGGAATCCTTAACTAGATGTACTGCTCTATCCACTACATGCTTAGCCATTTATTTTAAAACAGTGCCAGATTATGTGTTTTGGAGCCACTGGCAGCAACAATGGGTCTAAAAAGAAAAACAAAATCATGTCATTGAGTGAACCAAAGTCTTGAACATTTCCTGATACATAATTTGTGTGACCAGAACCAGACATATCTTGAAAGTCAAATGTTTTAGAATCTAAAGCACCAACTTTACCATGGACATCATGCTGAACACTTCTAAGGCTAGAAGCCATATTACAGCCCACAGCCCTTTGTGTGGATGAAAAATTGTTATTAAACCTCATTTGTGAGGAAAAAGTGTATCAGTACCTTTAGCTGCCTTTGGAGACCTTACATTTACACCAGAAACATCCTCACTGTTAGAATTCAGGTCTGAACCATGGTAAACAGCTCCATTGCTGCCTCTGTGAGTCAGAAATCAACCATTATGAACATCAGATTCCACAATGACATAACATCACCCTCTAGAGTCGGCTGCAGGCTGCACACCCTGCTTAAATAGATTTTGGTTGCCAGGGCCAAGCTTAAATTAGCTGCAACTTAACTGATGTTATCTGATTGTTCTTTTTCACATTATAAAATGAAGATGGAGCTATAGTTCAAACAAACTCTGATGAAGTCTGCATAGCTATGGATGAAAGTGCTCAGTTTTTTTGTTTGTTTTGTTTTATTGTTAGGGTTTAAAGTGTATGGTTATTTTTATTGGAGGCGCCATTTTTTACTCAACTATTATTCACTTTAGAAGTTCCACTAAAACGTTTTCTTCCATTTGGACTACAGAAGCTACAGCAAGTTTCTGCTTGTGTGGTCAGATGTTCCGGGTGGCCTGGATGAATTCCTGATTGCTTACAAAACTAATGACCCATGTGTGTATGTGTCTGTGTAGAATTGTTCAGATAAGAATACTGTTGTCCTTTTTAGGAGTGCGACATATAGGGACATAGGTAATTCTGTCCATAATGGATGTGTGTCAGTCCCTGAGTAAATTGTCATCATAATCATATTGAGTTGTGCTATGATATTGATGGGGCTGTTCTGCATGATAGACAATTGTTTTTCTTTTCCTTTGTATTTGCAGTAAATTTTAACAGAGCATGGTACCCATGGATGTTCTCCAATCTGAAGACAATGATGTGCACATGCGAAGGCACTGTCAGAGACTTTCAAGGATGATGGTGATGATGAAAATTCTGAGGAACCTGAACCTGCCCCTGCCAAGCCATCCAGCCTGCACTCCAGAGAAGATGACAACACAACTGGGATAGAGATGATTTTCAAAAGGAGATCCAGGAGGTCATGACTGTTGTGTTCCAAACACAGATGAGGGACATGATGGGGACCTTCTCTGAGGCTATGGCACATGCTATGTCCATGATGATATCTCATGAAATCATTTGGGAGTCTGATCCCCATCAGTCTGGTCCATCCATTTGGTAAGTATTGTCTGTGGGCTCCACTTGTGTTATGCTGCCAACATGGTGACTGCCATTTCATTGAGTGTACTGTTTATACATTCTTGTGCATGCATACCATGTATCTGCTATGTTTATGTTTTATTTGTTTTTAAATAAGTTTTATTAGTCTTTTCTGGAACATACAATTATTAATATAGAACTGAACATATTTTATAATGAATTAAATAAAATCAAAATACTAATATAAAAGATAAAAAAGACAATGAACTATGTACAAAGATGTGCACTATACTATATACAAACAGAACAAGTTAGAACAAATGTATAAGAGCTGATTAATACCTTCAAATTATTGATTTTCTAATAAATCATGTTCAACAATTGGTTGTATATTGCTGTATTCCTAGAAGATCTAGACTTTATTGTTATTGATTCTAATTTGGATACTTCCAAGGGAAAGTCAGTTGTGATGATTTCCAGTTTCTGGTGATTGTTTTCCTGGCTATGGACAGTACAGGCCAACAAATTGAATATTTACTTGATTTAACACAGTTTGGGATTGGAGAATTAAATAAAACTAATGACTCAGTAAGTAGGAAGTTATCAGTAAATATTGTTTGTAAGAAATTATTGATATCTTTCCAAAATTGTTTCATATGTGAACAATCATAAAAAATATGTGCCCAATCAGCATTTTGTACCTTCATGCATCTCCAACAAAGTATTTATTCTTTAAACATCGTATTTCTGCTAAATGGAGTGATGGATGACCTATTTAAAAATCTTCACTTAAACATTCTCCATTTAAGTGATGCAGAAGATTTTCCATGCTGACTGAAGAAAATTCAATTTATCTTTATCTGAAGGGTAACAATTATTAATGTCAGAGAAATATTTCCAATAATTATCAGGAAATGTATCTAAGTCTGATTTATTCATATATATATATATATATATATATATATATATATATATATGACAGATTCATTTTAATTAAGTTGCTCTGATGAAAAAAATACAATCAGGTGCTGAATGAATTTGGGAATTACATTTTTAACTGAAGAGGGTATTAAATCAAGTTTATTTTGAATATAATGTCTAGCTTCTGTAAGTTAAGCCATAATGATGAATCAAGGTCATTCTCTTCCAATAAAATATTAATGGATTTTAATTCATTATTTTTTACCAATTGATGCCAATAAATCAGATGTTTTTGCTCAAGTATTAACATTTTATGAAAATTTGTGGAGAAAATAACCCCCTGTGTATATACTATGGGTAAAATAAGAAAGAACCAATTTTCATAAAATTGAAATCTATGAATGACATTTTTGAAGGATTTCAAAATGATATCAATATGATTTGATATAAAAGTTCGGGTAGGGCATAAGGAAAAATATTCTATTAGTTTTCATATGAATGTGTTATTTATTAATCTTACCTTAAAGGAATAATTATTATTATTTCAATTTTGTGATGAACATAGGATAAAGTCTTTCCATTTAGCTGAATATTTACTATCTATAAGATACAAAACTGTTTTAATAACTGAGGAGATTGAGTACATTTCTAAATTTGGTAACGCAATACCTCCATTATCCAAGCTATACATATGATATGTTAAAGAGATTCTGGGCTTATTTGGATACCATAGAAATTTTTTAATCGTAGTATTATATTTTTTAATTATTGTATAAAGCCGAAGAATACAGATAGATTGAACTATGTATAGGATTGATTTTTGGTAAAAGTATCATCTTTATGATTGATAATTTCTCCTCTACTGAGAATTTTATTTTAGACCATTTATGTATTAACTTATCTATTTGTTAGACTTTTATCGAGTTAAATTTTTGAATTTCTTTTAAGCTATTGGCAATAATTATTCCTAAATATTTTATTTGCTGGGATTGTGGTATATATTTTTCAAATTCATTTTGAATATTATATTTTTTGCCATATAACAAGATTTGTGTTTTATTATGATTAAATTTAAGACCTGAAATTTTTTAGAAATAATCTATATCATTAAATAACTCTTGAATTGTTGGGTTTTTACCACCCAAAGTAATCAAAATGTCATCTGCAAACATTTGAATCTTTGAGGTTTTATTAAGACGTATATCAAAACCTTTAATATTGCTATTATCTCTAATCAAATTCGCCCAAGGTTCCATGACTAACGTAAATAAAAGAGGGGATAAAGGGCAACCTTGTTTAGTTCCTTTGGCATAGGAATGAACTGGGAAATATTAGAGACAATTTTGACATAAACTTGAGAACCTATATATAACTGAGTAATAAGATTTATAACATTTTTGAAAAATTGAGTTCCTGTAAAAGAATAAATAAATAATCCCAATTAACAGTGCCAAAAGCACAATTTATATCTAAACTAATTATAGTTAAGTTATTTTTTAGGATTTTAGTTGACTCAATTAAGGTTATTATTCTTTTAATGTTATCATAAATTGTTCTGTTTATTATGAAACCTGTTTGGTCTTCATCTACCAAACTGGGAATCAACATTTTAAGTCTCTTTGCATATATAGACATAAATATTTTATAGTCCATGTTTAGTAATGAAATAGGTCTATATAAATTCCATTTTGTAGGGTCTTTTTCAGGCATTAGGACAGGAGAGATGAATGTATATTTCCATGACTGGGGATAATATTTTTATTTTGTATAGTATTAAAAACTAAAAGAAATAAGGTTAGTGCTTTATCTGGTAGATGATTGTAAATTTCTGGAATAATGCCATCATTACCAGGCACTTTGTTTTGTTTAAGAGTATTAATTTGTTCTTGAATGTCTTTTGAAGTAATTTGCCTATCAAGTAATTTAATTTGCTCATCTGTTAATCTGTTTTTAGATTTTTTTTTAATAAAGGCTTCAATTTCTTTGCTTATGTTTTATTGTCATGTGACATTTACTTTAGTTTCAGTGTGTGCATGACAGACATTAACACATTAGTTTCTGCACACATTCAACTGTCCATGCATTGTGGCAGTTATCCAACATTTGTGTTACTGGGGAGAATGACAGACAACATATGTTGCCCAAATTCTATCAGTAACAGTGCCATATGCCTTGGATTTCTGTTTTGCCATATCAGGTATGTGCAACATGCTCACATGTCATTCCACATGTTTTTGTATGACAGTTGTTATGATGTCCTACTGTCATGATGTGGTATTGTGCTATGGTTTGGCAATACTGATGCTATGTGACAAGTTTGTCCTGTCTATGTGCAGTTATTTTTTCTGATTGCATCAGACAGCAATGTAACATTAATCTGTATACAATGATATAGATAATACACATTCTTTTACAGTACATTATGGTGTATTCATAGTATGTCACATTCCCACACCCATGAAGTAGTGATGTCGATGTACATCTTCCATAAATAGTTGTACACATTACATGACTGCACATCTGTGTGCACATAGTTGGCTACATACTGACACACTTATGTACCTTTCACATGTGAGCATTCAATGATTTACTGCTGATGTGCTGTAATGATTTTCACAGGAGTAGCCTCTGCTCCATAATAACCAGGGTGGTTGACATATACCTGTGTTTCTTTAGTTGACCTTTGCATGAGAGTATATGTGCATGTGTTGTTAATTTTAAGCTTGTTTACCTAAACATGTTGATGTGACATGATTTCACATTACTGTGTTTGCATGTTTTATCCATGTCCAGTTCTGTGGACATCAGCAATCCAACTGTCCATTTGACATTCATTGTCCATTTTGTTAAATGTATGTCTGTGTGGCTTCTATAGCTTCTACAGTACCTTGTGTGCTTTAAACATGCTTTTCCACAATGTCAACTTACCTTGTCCTTAGTTACCCTTCTTCTTGGTGTCGGTATCACTTTGCTTTTTTATTACTCTGATGGGGCCCAGGTTGTCCACCTCCATCCCATCTTCATGATTCCCTGTTATTTTTTACAGGTATGCTTTCCTTTGTTAAAACTGCTGATCACTGCCATTTATTAATTTGACACAGTGAACATGTGCCAAATGTATGGGGATTGTACAATGCAGGACATATGCACACAAGTTGCTGGCTAATGCTTGCAATGCATCCTTGTTCTCATTATACCTGTGTGTTACTCAGCATTGTTTTTACATATCCATGTGGACAACCTGATAGAGTCATTATGCTGTACTGTTACATTTTTGAACTTATTACATGTCATTGGTGTGTGTATGTGTATCAATATTTATTTCATGTACATTCCATTTATGCCACTAACAGATATGCATACACACCTATACTTGTGTGTTGCTTTTGACATGGCATATGAGTGTAACAAATGCACATTGCATTACACCTTTGTTTGGATTGTGCACACCTACTTGTGTATGTAGCAGCATTTGCTTCTCTTCTGCAGTACTTCTGTTTGGCAGTATGCTTGGTGTTTGCCTTTCGCATGCATGGTTTTAGGTTTGGTCTGTCCACTGGTAGAGTTATTTACCTGCATTAGCTCATCTGTGATGTTGCATGTCTTGTATGTGCACTGCTGATGGACTAATTGAATATGTGTATATTTATCCAATGTGTACTGTGATCCTACTTTGTTACTCTGGAACACACATCTACCATTGTTCATACACATCAAGGTGTGACTGCCTCACAGTTTGCAACATGTCATATTGTGATGCTACATACATAGATATGTTTTTCTGCATTTCACTATGGCTGGTATGCATCCCCACTATGTTTGTCACTTTCCATTACCTGCATTGTGCAGTGTGCTGTCTGTGTAATTTACCTGTCCTTACTGTTTTTTTACAACCTTTGTCTTGTGTTGTACTGTTTGTTCTATGGATATAACTGCTGTGATGACCATCACCTCCTCTTTCCCTATGCTTACTTTTCCTTCTGTTCTTAAAAAAATAAGGTCTATTCCCACCAGGAAAAAAAAAACATTACCCATGCTCCTCTTACTTTCCCTCAGATTTTCTAGGTCCAACATTCATCTTGTGTGTCCCTCTTCTTCACCCATACCCCATATCTTCTTTTCTGTCCCCACTTTCCTTGGGTGTCTGCTTCACTTGTGTTCCCCACACAGGTCCCAAACCCATTGTTAGTAATTGCTAGCAATGGTGATGTGGCTGTGATTGTGCTTCAGCTTTAATTTCTTTATAAGAAAATGTATGATTCCTTTGGAATCCGTAAGCCCATGCTGATGTATTTTAATGGTACATGTATTATGTAGGTATCTGTAGTTGTCTCTGAGTTTACTGTACAGAGTGATATAAATGAATATATTACAGATAGCCTTGCAGCTTTGAAGCACATATTATAAGTTAATGGATGGCATACACAAATATCCATAGTTGTCTGAAATGTTTCTGTGTCTATTCCTGCAAATTTATGTTACAAATGTGATGTGGCTTAAATTCTTAAATTGGGATAGTTGACATTGTATTTTTAATGGGTTTGTTTTGTTTGTTTTTTTTTTAATCATAATAACAGTCGATTCCATTCAGTAGTTCTCCTTAACTTTGCTGTACAGGTTTTGTTATATATCTGTGCTACAACAACAACCGTAACTTTGGTAGTATAAAATGTGATTGGGCAACCATTTCTTATTAGTTATGGATTATGTATGCATTTCTATAGTGCACTATTGTAACTGTGATACTCTATCGTGTATTGAACTATTCTGAGTTTATTTTTGTAATTAACATATTACAATGTTATCCACAAGTTTCAATCTGTTATCAACATAATGCGCCAGATTCTCAGATTCTGTGAGCTTTACAGTATCTGGCCCCAAGTGATCACAAGTAAATATAGATAGAAAATATGCTAAATCATGAACATTTTGCAAACTAAGTTACAATGCTAAAGCAACAGCATTTGTTCTTCTCTTGCGGACAACATGAACAACTTGTTTTACTGTCATAACTCATTTGTAAAGAGTTTCAAATTGCTTGTGCTTTAAAAGGAATGAGTTTTTGATATTATTTAATGAACAGATAGCACCACAAGTGAGATACTGGCATAATGGGAAGATTTCAAATTTTTTTTGGAAATCTTTAATTGACAATATGTGATGTAATGAGATTAACATGCTTAGGCTTATGATTTCTAAATATAAAAAGCTGTCTGATGAATAATCTTAGAGTAGTACTGCCTTTGTGCAATAGTCAATAGTATGTCAGCCATCTGTACAAAAGCAAATGCTGTACAGTAAATTCACTGAAAGTCCAGTCACTACTAATGGAGTTTGTACTTTTCCTTATATCTGAGTGACTGTAGAATTTTTCTGTATTAGTGTTGAAAGGTTTGGGGCATATGACTTTTGGGGTGGAGGAGGAGCGTTTCCTCCTGTAAAAAAAAAAAAAAAAAAAAACTCTCTCTATATATATATATATATATATATATATATATATTCAGTTTGGAATCTCGAAATACTGAAATGTCGAATTTCATTATCTCGAGACCAAAGTGTAAAATCTGCAGATGCAGGAAACTTCAGAATATTTAACCTGGAAATGTCGAACCCGCAGTACTGATGATGCATTTGGTAAGTGTGTTTTTTTAAGGGTTTTGGGAGAGTTTGCATGTTTGTGAGTGTGTTGGGGAGTGTTAGGTGTGGGTTAGGGTTTGTAGGTGAGAGTGTGTGTGTGCCAGTGTTGTGAGTGGTGGTGTTTGTATCTGTGTGATGTGTGTTTGTGCGAGGGGATTGTGGAATGTATGTTGGTGGGTTTTGTATGTGTTGGTGTTTAGTCTGACCTTGGTGTTAGAATATATAAGTGGGGAGGTGCAGGGGGGTTTCTGTTGCTGTGCAGAGGTAGGTGTTGTTGTGGTGTTTGTGTGTGCACTTTAACAGTCATGGTTTTGGGTTTTGTGATTGTGGTTAGGTCCTTTGGCTTTATAGTCACGATATACTGAAATTCGATATTTCAGTATTTCGAGATTATAAAGTGAATATATATATATATATATATATATATATATATATATATATATATATATATATATACTTTGTGTGTCATTCAAAGTGGCATTCTATGATTTATTTCCATGGTAATTGCTTTCCTTGAAAATTCCTTCAGTAATCCAGCATGAATACTTAAACTACACTTTGTTTTCCAGGGCAGAAGATTTTGTAATTTTGGACAGAAGTAGCACTGATGACTGGTAGCCCACATTTAATAGTAAGGAATAATGCACAATTTATAATGAGGTGTGTATGGTTAGCAGTTTGTAGGCACTGTAGCATGACTAAGCAATCATGGAACTCTTCCAGTTAACCTCTGCACATGGATCCTGCAGCTGTTCTTACTAGGAAACAATGGGGAATGTTTGTATCTTGCACTGGCATCCAACAAGGTCATGATGATTTAAGACTTTTTTTGACAATGTTTACTCATCTGTTCTACACCCTAGTCTCCTTGGGCAGAATTATTCCAAAGATCCTCTTACATTGCTCGGTGTGATGAGGACCAGCATAGAGATTGGCCTTACATTTTCTAGAGGTGTCCGAAATTATATACAGAGAAACCAGACATGTGATGTGATCTCATTTAGCCTAGTAGGGTGATCTTACACCGTCTTGTTTTATATTACTGAATGTCCTAGTATTGCTTGGGTTGGAAATGTATACAATCATAGCCATCTTAAGGAATTAGAAAATACTCAGCTAGTACAACAAAGCATGAAGTAATACAACCTATGAGAATCCTATACTGCAGTGGTGCAGTGGTTAGCATTGTTGCCTCCCAACAAGAGGTTCTTCAGTTTGATTGTCTATTGGGTTGCCCTTTATGCAGAGTCTGCATGTCCTCAATGCGTTCATGTGTGTGTTTCCTCTAGGTGCTCTGGTTTCCTCCCACATTCTAAAAACATGCATCTGGAGCATTTCTCCCTGAACCTCTGTTGAAAATGGGGTATGTGCCAGTTGGACTTTCCTGGTAAACAAATGTTAAAAATAAAAATAAAAAAAATAATAATATACCAGAATGTGACATTTGTGGCAAAGCCAAGGAAGTAAAGTTAATTAATCAATAAATGGACACCATGGGTAGTAGCCGTTAAGCTGACCAAATCTAAAATAGGTTCAAAAATCTTACAGTATGCAACTAATACAGCATATCTTTTGTATCTGTAGTCATTGTAGCCTCATAGCATGGATGCATTGTATTCTTATTTTTCATATAGGTTCATAGGTTGGTACTAGGCTATCAGCCCTAGGGCCTATACAAGCCTAGCCATAACAATTCCCTGGCTATTTCTTCCCACACTATTTACTTCCCTGGACCCCTGTCTAGCAGGGCGACTGACGTGATCCCGGGATGAATTTCCTTTCTCCCATCCAATCGTCAAGGTTCCTTTTGAAGAGGACCAAAGAGGCACTCTGCTTGACATGTATGGGCAATCTATTCCAGAGTCTGGGGAGTCTCTGGGTCAGGAACCTATCCCTCCAGCATGTTTTGTTTATTGTGATGACAAGGTTTAGCTCCCTGGAGCATGTGGCTCTGAGGAATTGGGATTTCTTTAAGTGTAGCATGTCCAACAGCTCTGGGTTTGACATGGCCTTGTATGTTAAGCAAAGATCGCCTCTGAGTAGACGATATGCAACAGAGTATAGCTGGAGTTTTTTAAGGCTGTCAGCATAGGGTATCTGCTTTAGGCCTGTGATTTTTTTTAGTGAGGTATTTCTGTGGCCTTTCCAGTTGTTGCAGATGTCTTGAGAGGTACATACCAAATGGGGCATTGTATTCTATAATGGGTCTAATGAGGGATGAGTACAGTGGGACAATGACCTCCTTTTTTCTGGATGAAAAACCCTTAGTGATGAGGTGTGCCACATAGAAGGATTTCCTGACTGTTGTGGCGATGTGGTTATTGAAGGTGAGACCGCTGTCCACCTGTGTCTCTAAGTCTCTTTTTGACTTCTAAAACTGTTTTAAGATTTATTTGTTCTGAACGTATGATCTATTTTTTTTTTAATAAATCTGTTAGATCTCTTCATAAAAGTATAGTTTATAAGACATTAGATGGAATACTAAGTGAACTTGTATGAGTATTTTAAAGCATGTATATGCTGGAATGTTTATATAAATGCATTTTGGGATCCAAATTTTTTATTCATATAGTTGAGTAATGTGAGGCATTTTGCCATTTTCCTGCAAGTTCTTCTTTATTAATATAATATATATTTTGAATTTATGAACATGCAATATTTCTGAACATATCCTTTGTCAGGTAACAAAGATCAAGATATATAACATATAAATCATAAGAGAAGGTATAAAATAGTTGTAGTAAAGGAATAAAAACAACACAGAATGTCATGCTGATAATAGTCTGCCACCTAAAAATACCAAAATAAACTAAAACTCAGTCAATTTTAGCACCTCAACTTTCTTATTTGACCATTTAGTTAATTTATATTTGCTGTCTATAAAACAATGTCTAAGTGTTGTCATGCTAATTCCAGTTATCAAAAAAGAAAAGGCTGCATTCCATAATGGACATGGGATCCAGCACATTTCAGCAATATCTGCCCAAACGTTGTGTATAAGTCTGTAATACGCAAATATGGCTCAGTGAACTTAGAGTATGTTGGCACAAAACAGAAATTACCAGTAGTACAGATGCACTGTCTCGCAATCATAGCTACTCCATAATGCATGAAAAGTAACTCATAAACCGCGATGCACAGTAACATAGCTATGGTTCATAGGTTCATAGGTAGGTAATAGGCTATCGGCCCGAGGGCATTTATAAGCCTAGCCAGAGTGTCTTTCGCCGCCCCATTGATTAATTAACTGAGCCTCTGTCAAGCAGAGCCAATGAAGTGATCCCTGGGGTGTATAAAAACAACCCCTGGAAGGCTCAAACCCAGGACCTTGCACACAATCACCAAAGTGATTTACCACTAAGCCATGTAAAATATGGAAACTATACAATCCTAATGCAAGCTGCAGGACTTTTGAAGTAATACATATCTATAGCAACCAATATGTTCACAAATGGTTATAGATGTCTCAGTAAGTCATGTACTAATGAAATACTTGCTCTGGAAAATACAGAGCCATAACATTTCTGATAAAAAAAATTAATATAGGCGAAGGGCAATCACAACCACTTCACCAGGGCTAACAGTAGCCGCCAGTAGTGAATGCAGGAAATGTGTGAGGTACATAATTAACATTAACATACATACCCAAGGAAATAGGGAAATAGAAAAGCAGATGTGGAGTAAGGGTGAAGAAGAGAGACACACAAGAGCTATGACAAAATAGTAAAATCTGAGAGATGGTCAGAGGGGCAAGTGCAAGTTAGTTTTTTTTTTTTTTTTTTTTTTTTTTTATGGGAATAGGCCCCATTTATTTATGTATTTATTTATTTACTTTGGAAAATAGAATGAAAGTAAAAGACAGAGAAAGAGGAGGAGAAGGGTAAAACAGCAGGTATACGGGTCTACTTCTAATGCACAAAAACCCATACAATCAAATCCGACATTGCAGAGATGAAATACCCAAAACTGCACATCAACAAAAAGCAAAAATAATGAATGTCACAAAACCGAAACTAAGGTATTGAGTTTAGGTAAGTAGTACCACCTTAAAAAGACTGTTGATGCTGTCATCAAGTGCAGCAATGGGCAGCTGTCATGAAGATGTGGGTGTGCCATGGTGTTTACTTTGTTCTTCAATACTGTGATCTCACAGTTGGTATATTTAATTTGCAGAGGGTGTAGGGGGTGCAGGGGGATACAGACACCCTGCAACAAGGTAAGTAAATATAATTTACTGTTATGGAGTGTTGGGTGGTGGTGGTGGAGATTTAGCGGAACTGTATGAAATGGAATTAGGCATTAGGCGGCCTTTTTCGGTTCTGTGTCGTTCGTTAATTTTACTTTTCATTGGTGTGCAGTTTCAGGTATATCTTCTCGAGAACGTTGGATTTGATTATATGCATTTTTCTGCATTAGAAGTAGACCCATTTATTTATTTAATTTGGAAAATAGCATGAAAGTAAAAGACAGGGAAAGAGGAAGAGAAGGGCAAAACAGCAGGTATACACATATAACAAATATCACAAGACATGACAGGCAAAGGTCAGAAATAAACAGTAAGGAAAGGTAAGGTACACATACTGCACACCCTACAACATGGGAAACAGAAAGTTGACAAACAAGAAAGGGATAAATACCAGCCATGGTGACATGCAGAAATAAATATGTACCTAGGCACTATTACATTATGACATGTTACAAACTGTGTGACAGTCATAACTAAATCTGTATGACTGATGGCAGTTGCACGGTGAAGGGGAATAAATAGGGATCACAGTACACATTGGATGTTGAATACAATACCCATGTAGTGTGTCAGCAGTACATGTATAAGACCAAATGAGCAAATGCCGCCCATGAAATGCTTGAGAAGACCAGCAAAGTACAGACTAGAACCTCCAACCATGCATGTGAAAGGCAAACAACCAAGCACAGTGTCAAACAGCTGTACTGTAGCACAGCAACAAACTGGCTGCTGCTTACATAAGTAGGTGTGCACAACCCAAACAGATGTGTAATGGAATGCATATGTCACAGACATATGCCATGTCAGAGGCAACACACAGGTGTACATGCAGATTCACTTTGAATCATTGAATGTTCAGAACATCGATGTTCTGATCATCGAGACCAGAACATCAATGTTCAGAACATCGAAAATTCAAAATGAACCGTAAAAAAAAAAAAAAAAAAAATCACAAACACTTTGTTATGCAGGGGGGGTTTCACCCTTTGCACCCCCCATGTGTGGGGCTGTGTCCCCCCCACCCCTACTTTAATATTCCAACTCCGAGATCACACTACAGTGGGGTAAGGGAAATCTCCCATTCACCACTATATGCGGTAGTGCTAAACGGGAGAGTTCCCATATCCTACCTGCAATGCCAACACTCAGATGGCACACATACACACACACACACACACACACACACACACACACACACACACACACACACACACACACACACACACACACACATGCACACAACATACAGGGCACCTTGCTGCCCTGCATACACACCCAGCATTCCACAATCTCACTTACCTGGCACTTCCACTTTAAACCTTTGATGTTCTGAACATCGATGTTCTGGTCTCGATGATCAGAACGTCGATGTTCTGAACCTAAACATGCATATGTGTGACCTTTATTGGCCTAAGGGGAGCCTATTGGAAAGCAATGTGAATACACATACTCAGACCAATGACATGGAATAAAAAAAGTTATGAAATCTACAAATAATGCTATATAAGGACTATCAGATTGTGCACATGAAGTACAGAGAACTACTCTGAGTAATATGTAACACCCAAGTATAACAAGAACAAGGATGTAATGCAAGCAATAGCCAGCAACTTGTGCACATATGTCCTGCATGTGTGTAATGGCCAAAAGGTTGCCGCAGGTTAGTCTTCTAACAATACAACTATATGATAATGGATGATAATGCAAAGGAAGTTTAGCATATACCATGCATATATGCAAGATATATACCAAATCTACAAAGGGGAAAAGAGGTGAACAACACAGGCCCACATCAAGCTTGAAATGCCAGCAAAGCTAAGTAGGCAAATGGTAAAACAGGATTACACTATGTAAGGAATCAGACTGCAAATGCAAGAGTATACCACATAGAGTGGTGTTGAAGTCAACCCAAGCTACATTGAAGCAAATGGAAAATGTAGGTCATATAGGCAGACTGCAATGGTGATGGCACTAAACATGGCCATGAACAAATCGCACACACAGAGTAATGTGCAATCATTTAACAGCAAGTAGGTATAAGTACAGAAGCTAAAGAATCAGTTTGCACACATATACTGTCATACCAATGTTCAACAAAATGTTGAATAAACACCTGTGGCAATATCTATATCTATATATATATCTTTATATATATATATATATATATATATATATATATATATATATATATATATATATATATATATATATATATATATATATATGGGTACGTGTCACTTCACCTAAAACCCATTTCACCTAAACTCATTTCACTGAGACCAAATCACCTAAAGTTCATTTCAACTAATACTCATTTCACCTAAAACTTATTTTACTGACAAGTAGTACAATAAGGCAAGTCAAAGGTATATGTCCTTTTCCACACTGTAGTGCGATCCTGGAGTTAGTATATATATATATATATATATATATATATATATATATATATATATATATATATATATATATATATATATATGTATATTAAGGGGAGGTGTGGGTGGGTGGCATAGCCCCCCACTTATTTTGGTTTTATGTTGTCTGGTTTTGTTTTACATTATTTGGTAAAAGACAACTAGGAGGGGGGCTATGCCCCCCCTTAATATATATATATATATATATATATATATATATATATATATATATATATATATATATACTAACTCCAGGATCACACTACAGTGGGGAAATGGACATATACCTTTGAATTGCATTAGAGTACTACTTGTCAGTGAAATAAGTTTTGGGTGAAATGAACCTTAGGTGATTTGGTCTCAGTGAAATGAGTTTAGGTGAAATGGGTTTTAAGTGAAGTGACACGTACCCATATATGTATATATATATATATATATATATATATATATATATATATATATATATATATATAAATATATATTATATATGTGTGTGTGTGGTGTGTGTGGTGTGTGTGTGTGTGTGTGTATATATATATATATATATATATATATATATATATATATATATATATACAATATATATCTCTATAAAGATATATATATATATATGTATATGTATGTATATATATGTATGTGTATATATACATCTATATATATATGAATGAACAAATCCCAATGAGGAAGGCAAGACACAATGCTGTAGAAATGGCAATATAATCCAAAGGAAGTTGCAGCTCAAAAAGATCTTACATAAAATACTTTTATAGTACAAAAGTGGCGCTTTGCGATGTTATCCACACCGCTTCATCATCGTTTGATGAAGCTGTGTAGATAACATCGCGAAAGCGCTCACTGTACAATAAAAGTATTTTATGTAAGATCTTTGAGCTGCAACTTCCTGGATTATATCGCCATTTCTACAGCATTGTGTCTTGCCTTCCTCATTGGGATTTGTTCATTCATTTCTTGGGCTCGGTGCGAGTTGTGTTTGGTTTTTTGAGTAATATATATATATATATATATATATATATATATATATATATATATATATATATATATGTATACATGTGGGATTGGTAATGATCCCCAAAGGAACTTGTCACAGAAGTACAAACAGCAGGGCTTACTTCCACGAAAGTGCTTTTTACTGAAAAAACACTTTCACGGAAGTATGCCTGCAGCTAGAGGGAGTCGTGGGGGAATGATTGTTGCGGAGATCGTACTACAGTGCGGATAAGGGCATATTCCCATTTCCTCACTGTAGTGCGATCTCGGAGTGAGAATATTAAAGTAGGGGTGTGTGAGGTGCATAGCCCCCCACATGGAGGGTGCAGGGGGGCTTGCCCTCCTGCATAAAAGTAGATTGATTGTTTTTTTTTTTAACGCACTTTAATGAAACACACACACACACACACACACCACACACACACATATATATATAACTGGGAAATATTAGAGACAATTTTGACATAAACTTGAGAACCTATATATAACTGAGTAATAAGATTTATAACATTTTTGAAAAATTGAGTTCCTGTAAAAGAATAAATAAATAATCCCAATTAACAGTGCCAAAAGCACAATTTATATCTAAACTAATTATAGTTAAGTTATTTTTTAGGATTTTAGTTGACTCAATTAAGGTTATTATTCTTTTAATGTTATCATAAATTGTTCTGTTTATTATGAAACCCGTTTGGTCTTCATCTACCAAACTGGGAATCAACATTTTAAGTCTCTTTGCATATATAGACATAAATATTTTATAGTCCATGTTTAGTAATGAAATAGGTCTATATAAATTCCATTTTGTAGGGTCTTTTTCAGGCATTAGGACAGGAGAGATGAATGTATATTTCCATGACTGGGGATAATATTTTTATTTTGTATAGTATTAAAAACTAAAAGAAATAAGGTTAGTGCTTTATCTGGTAGATGATTGTAAATTTCTGGAATAATGCCATCATTACCAGGCACTTTGTTTTGTTTAAGAGTATTAATTTGTTCTTGAATGTCTTTTGAAGTAATTTGCCTATCAAGTAATTTAATTTGCTCATCTGTTAATCTGTTTTTAGATTTTTTTTTAATAAAGGCTTCAATTTCTTTGCTTATGTTTTATTGTCATGTGACATTTACTTTAGTTTCAGTGTGTGCATGACAGACATTAACACATTAGTTTCTGCACACATTCAACTGTCCATGCATTGTGGCAGTTATCCAACATTTGTGTTACTGGGGAGAATGACAGACAACATATGTTGCCCAAATTCTATCAGTAACAGTGCCATATGCCTTGGATTTCTGTTTTGCCATATCAGGTATGTACAACATGCTCACATGTCATTCCACATGTTTTTGTATGACAGTTGTTATGATGTCCTACTGTCATGATGTGGTATTGTGCTATGGTTTGGCAATACTGATGCTATGTGACAAGTTTGTCCTGTCTATGTGCAGTTATTTTTTCTGATTGCATCAGACAGCAATGTAACATTAATCTGTATACAATGATATAGATAATACACATTCTTTTACAGTACATTATGGTGTATTCATAGTATGTCACATTCCCACACCCATGAAGTAGTGATGTCGATGTACATCTTCCATAAATAGTTGTACACATTACATGACTGTACATCTGTGTGCACATAGTTGGCTACATACTGACACACTTATGTACCTTTCACATGTGAGCATTCAATGATTTACTGCTGATGTGCTGTAATGATTTTCACAGGAGTAGCCTCTGCTCCATAATAACCAGGGTGGTTGACATATACCTATGTTTCTTTAGTTGACCTTTGCATGAGAGTATATGTGCATGTGTTGTTAATTTTAAGCTTGTTTACCTAAACATGTTGATGTGACATGATTTCACATTACTGTGTTTGCATGTTTTATCCATGTCCAGTTCTGTGGACATCAGCAATCCAACTGTCCATTTGACATTCATTGTCCATTTTGTTAAATGTATGTCTGTGTGGCTTCTATAGCTTCTACAGTACCTTGTGTGCTTTAAACATGCTTTTCCACAATGTCAACTTACCTTGTCCTTAGTTACCCTTCTTCTTGGTGTCGGTATCACTTTGCTTTTTTATTACTCTGATGGGGCCCAGGTTGTCCACCTCCATCCCATCTTCATGATTCCCTGTTATTTTTACAGGTATGCTTTCCTTTGTTAAAACTGCTGATCACTGCCATTTATTAATTTGACACAGTGAACATGTGCCAAATGTATGGGGATTGTACAATGCAGGACATATGCACACAAGTTGCTGGCTAATGCTTGCAATGCATCCTTGTTCTCATTATACCTGTGTGTTACTCAGCATTGTTTTTACATATCCATGTGGAGAACCTGATAGAGTCATTATGCTGTACTGTTACATTTTTGAACTTATTACATGTCATTGGTGTGTGTATGTGTATCAATATTTATTTCATGTACATTCCATTTATGCCACTAACAGATATGCATACACACCTATACTTGTGTGTTGCTTTTGACATGGCATATGAGTGTAACAAATGCACATTGCATTACACCTTTGTTTGGATTGTGCACACCTACTTGTGTATGTAGCAGCATTTGCTTCTCTTCTGCAGTACTTCTGTTTGGCAGTATGCTTGGTGTTTGCCTTTCGCATGCATGGTTTTAGGTTTGGTCTGTCCACTGGTAGAGTTATTTACCTGCATTAGCTCATCTGTGATGTTGCATGTCTTGTATGTGCACTGCTGATGGACTAATTGAATATGTGTATATTTATCCAATGTGTACTGTGATCCTACTTTGTTACTCTGGAACACACATCTACCATTGTTCATACACATCAAGGTGTGACTGCCTCACAGTTTGCAACATGTCATATTGTGATGCTACATACATAGATATGTTTTTCTGCATTTCACTATGGCTGGTATGCATCCCCACTATGTTTGTCACTTTCCATTACCTGCATTGTGCAGTGTGCTGTCTGTGTAATTTACCTGTCCTTACTGTTTTTTTACAACCTTTGTCTTGTGTTGTACTGTTTGTTCTATGGATATAACTGCTGTGATGACCATCACCTCCTCTTTCCCTATGCTTACTTTTCCTTCTGTTCTTAAAAAAATAAGGTCTATTCCCACCAGGAAAAAAAAAAAAACATTACCCATGCTCCTCTTACTTTCCCTCAGATTTTCTAGGTCCAACATTCATCTTGTGTGTCCCTCTTCTTCACCCATACCCCATATCTTCTTTTCTGTCCCCACTTTCCTTGGGTGTCTGCTTCACTTGTGTTCCCCACACAGGTCCCAAACCCATTGTTAGTAACTGCTAGCAATGGTGATGTGGCTGTGATTGTGCTTCAGCTTTAATTTCTTTATAAGAAAATGTATGATTCCTTTGGAATCCGTAAGCCGATGCTGATATATTTTAATGGTACATGTATTATGTAGGTATCTGTAGTTGTCTCTGAGTTTACTGTACAGAGTGATATAAATGAATATATTACAGATAGCCTTGCAGCTTTGAAGCACATATTATAAGTTAATGGATGGCATACACAAATATCCATAGTTGTCTGAAATGTTTCTGTGTCTATTCCTGCAAATTTATGTTACAAATGTGATGTGGCTTAAATTCTTAAATTGGGATAGTTGACATTGTATTTTTAATGGGTTTGTTTTGTTTGTTTTTTTTTTAATCATAATAACAGTCGATTCCATTCAGTAGTTCTCCTTAACTTTGCTGTACAGGTTTTGTTATATATCTGTGCTACAACAACAACCGTAACTTTGGTAGTATAAAATGTGATTGGGCAACCATTTCTTATTAGTTATGGATTATGTATGCATTTCTATAGTGCACTATTGTAACTGTGATACTCTATCGTGTATTGAACTCTTCTGAGTTTATTTTTGTAATTAACATATTACAATGTTATCCACAAGTTTCAATCTGTTATCAACATAATGCGCCAGATTCTCAGATTCTGTGAGCTTTACAGTATCTGGCCCCATGTGATCACAAGTAAATATAGATAGAAAATACGCTAAATCATGAACATTTTGCAAACTAAGTTACAATGCTAAAGCAACAGCATTTGTTCTTCTCTTGCGGACAACATGAACAACTTGTTTTACTGTCATAACTCATTTGTAAAGAGTTTCAAATTGCTTGTGCTTTAAAAGGAATGAGTTTTTGATATTATTTAATGAACAGATAGCACCACAAGTGAGATACTGGCATAATGGGAAGATTTCAAATTTTTTTTGGAAATCTTTAATTGACAATATGTGATGTAATGAGATTAACATGCTTAGGCTTATGATTTCTAAATATAAAAAGCTGTCTGATGAATAATCTTAGAGTAGTACTGCCTTTGTGCAATAGTCAATAGTATGTCAGCCATCTGTACAAAAGCAAATGCTGTACAGTAAATTCACTGAAAGTCTAGTCACTACTAATGGAGTTTGTACTTTTCCTTATATCTGAGTGACTGTAGAATTTTTCTGTATTAGTGTTGAAAGGTTTGGGGCATGTGACTTTTGGGGTGGAGGAGGAGCGTTTCCTCCTGTAAAAAAAAAAAAAAAAAAAAAAAAAACTCTCTCTCTCTCTCTCTATATATATATATATATATATATATATATATATATTCAGTTTGGAATCTCGAAATACTGAAATGTCGAATTTCATTATCTCGAGACCAAAGTGTAAAATCTGCAGATGCAGGAAACTTTAGAATATTTAACCTGGAAATGTCGAACCCGCAGTACTGATGATGCATTTGGTAAGTGTGTTTTTTTAAGGGTTTTGGGAGAGTTTGCATGTTTGTGAGTGTGTTGGGGAGTGTTAGGTGTGGGTTAGGGTTTGTAGGTGAGAGTGTGTGTGTGCCAGTGTTGTGAGTGGTGGTGTTTGTATCTGTGTGATGTGTGTTTGTGCGAGGGGATTGTGGAATGTATGTTGGTGGGTTTTGTATGTGTTGGTGTTTAGTCTGACCTTGGTGTTAGAATATATAAGTGGGGAGGTGCAGGGGGGTTTCTGTTGCTGTGCAGAGGTAGGTGTTGTTGTGGTGTTTGTGTGTGCACTTTAACAGTCATGGTTTTGGGTTTTGTGATTGTGGTTAGGTCCTTCGGCTTTATAGTCACGATATACTGAAATTCGATATTTCAGTATTTTGAGATTATAAAGTGAATATATATATATATATATATATATATATATATATATATATATATATATATATATATACTTTGTGTGTCATTCAAAGTGGCATTCTATGATTTATTTCCATGGTAATTGCTTTCCTTGAAAATTCCTTCAGTAATCCAGCATGAATACTTAAACTACACTTTGTTTTCCAGGGCAGAAGATTTTATAATTTTGGACAGAAGTAGCACTGATGACTGGTAGCCCACATTTAATAGTAAGGAATAATGCACAATTTATAATGAGGTGTGTATGGTTAGCAGTTTGTAGGCACTGTAGCATGACTAAGCAATCATGGAACTCTTCCAGTTAACCTCTGCACATGGATCCTGCAGCTGTTCTTACTAGGAAACAATGGGGAATGTTTGTATCTTGCACTGGCATCCAACAAGGTCATGATGATTTAAGACTTTTTTTGACAATGTTTACTCATCTGTTCTACACCCTAGTCTCCTTGGGCAGAATTATTCCAAAGATCCTCTTACATTGCTCGGTGTGATGAGGACCAGCATAGAGATTGGCCTTACATTTTCTAGAGGTGTCCGAAATTATATACAGAGAAACCAGACATGTGATGTGATCTCATTTAGCCTAGTAGGGTGATCTTACACCGTCTTGTTTTTATATTACTGAATGTCCTAGTATTGCTTGGGTTGGAAATGTATACAATCATAGCCATCTTAAGGAATTAGAAAATACTCAGCTAGTACAACAAAGCATGAAGTAATACAACCTATGAGAATCCTATACTGCAGTGGTGCAGTGGTTAGCATTGTTGCCTCCCAACAAGAGGTTCTTCAGTTTGATTGTCTACTGGGTTGCCCTTTATGCAGAGTCTGCATGTCCTCAATGCGTTCATGTGTGTGTTTCCTCTAGGTGCTCTGGTTTCCTCCCACATTCTAAAAACATGCATCTGGAGCATTTCTCCCTGAACCTCTGTTGAAAATGGGGTATGTGCCAGTTGGACTTTCCTGGTAAACAAATGTTAAAAATAAAAATAAAAAAAATAATAATATACCAGAATGTGACATTTGTGGCAAAGCCAAGGAAGTAAAGTTAATTAATCAATAAATGGACACCATGGGTAGTAGCCGTTAAGCTGACCAAATCTAAAATAGGTTCAAAAATCTTACAGTATGCAACTAATACAGCATATCTTTTGTATCTGTAGTCATTGTAGCCTCATAGCATGGATGCATTGTATTCTTATTTTTCATATAGGTTCATAGGTTGGTACTAGGCTATCAGCCCTAGGGCCTATACAAGCCTAGCCATAACAATTCCCTGGCTATTTCTTCCCACACTATTTACTTCCCTGGATCCCTGTCTAGCAGGGCGACTGACGTGATCCCCGGGATGAATTTCCTTTCTCCCATCCAATCGTCAAGGTTCCTTTTGAAGAGGACCAAAGAGGCACTCTGCTTGACATGTATGGGCAATCTATTCCAGAGTCTGGGGAGTCTCTGGGTCAGGAACCTATCCCTCCAGCATGTTTTGTTTATTGTGATGACAAGGTTTAGCTCCCTGGAGCATGTGGCTCTGAGGAATTGGGATTTCTTTAAGTGTAGCATGTCCAACAGCTCTGGGTTTGACATGGCCTTGTATGTTAAGCAAAGATCGCCTCTGAGTAGACGATATGCAACAGAGTATAGCTGGAGTTTTTAAGGCTGTCAGCATAGGGTATCTGCTTTAGGCCTGTGATTTTTTTTAGTGAGGTATTTCTGTGGCCTTTCCAGTTGTTGCAGATGTCTTGAGAGGTACATACCAAATGGGGCATTGTATTCTATAATGGGTCTAATGAGGGATGAGTACAGTGGGACAATGACCTCCTTTTTTCTGGATGAAAAACCCTTAGTGATGAGGTGTGCCACATAGAAGGATTTCCTGACTGTTGTGGCGATGTGGTTATTGAAGGTGAGACCGCTGTCCACCTGTGTCTCTAAGTCTCTTTTTGACTTCTAAAACTGTTTTAAGATTTATTTGTTCTGAACGTATGATCTATTTTTTTTTTAATAAATCTGTTAGATCTCTTCATAAAAGTATAGTTTATAAGACATTAGATGGAATACTAAGTGAACTTGTATGAGTATTTTAAAGCATGTATATGCTGGAATGTTTATATAAATGCATTTTGGGATCCAAATTTTTATTCATATAGTTGAGTAATGTGAGGCATTTTGCCATTTTCCTGCAAGTTCTTCTTTATTAATATAATATATATTTTGAATTTATGAACATGCAATATTTCTGAACATATCCTTTGTCAGGTAACAAAGATCAAGATATATAACATATAAATCATAAGAGAAGGTATAAAATAGTTGTAGTAAAGGAATAAAAACAACACAGAATGTCATGCTGATAATAGTCTGCCACCTAAAAATACCAAAATAAACTAAAACTCAGTCAATTTTAGCACCTCAACTTTCTTATTTGACCATTTAATTAATTTATATTTGCTGTCTATAAAACAATGTCTAAGTGTTGTCATGCTAATTCCAGTTATCAAAAAAGAAAAGGCTGCATTCCATAATGGACATGGGATCCAGCACATTTCAGCAATATCTGCCCAAACGTTGTGTATAAGTCTGTAATACGCAAATATGGCTCAGTGAACTTAGAGTATGTTGGCACAAAACAGAAATTACCAGTAGTACAGATGCACTGTCTCGCAATCATAGCTACTCCATAATGCATGAAAAGTAACTCATAAACCGCGATGCACAGTAACATAGCTATGGTTCATAGGTTCATAGGTAGGTAATAGGCTATCGGCCCGAGGGCATTTATAAGCCTAGCCAGAGTGTGTCGGCTTTCGCCGCCCCATTGATTAATTAACTGAGCCTCTGTCAAGCAGAGCCAATGAAGTGATCCCTGGGGTGTATAAAAACAACCCCTGGAAGGCTCAAACCCAGGACCTTGCACACAATCACCAAAGTGATTTACCACTAAGCCATGTAAAATATGGAAACTATACAATCCTAATGCAAGCTGCAGGACTTTTGAAGTAATACATATCTATAGCAACAAATATGTTCACAAATGGTTATAGATGTCTCAGTAAGTCATGTACTAATGAAATACTTGCTCTGGAAAATACAGAGCCATAACATTTCTGATAAAAAAAAATTAATATAGGCGAAGGGCAATCACAACCACTTCACCAGGGCTAACAGTAGCCGCCAGTAGTGAATGCAGGAAATGTGTGAGGTACATAATTAACATTAACATACATACCCAAGGAAATAGGGAAATAGAAAAGCAGATGTGGAGTAAGGGTGAAGAAGAGAGACACACAAGAGCTATGACAAAATAGTAAAATCTGAGAGATGGTCAGAGGGGCAAGTGCAAGTTAGTTTTTTTTTTTTTATGGGAATAGGCCCCATTTATTTATGTATTTATTTATTTACTTTGGAAAATAGAATGAAAGTAAAAGACAGAGAAAGAGGAGGAGAAGGGTAAAACAGCAGGTATACGGGTCTACTTCTAATGCACAAAAACCCATACAATCAAATCCGACATTGCAGAGATGAAATACCCAAAACTGCACATCAACAAAAAGCAAAAATAATGAATGTCACAAAACCGAAACTAAGGTATTGAGTTTAGGTAAGTAGTACCACCTTAAAAAGACTGTTGATGCTGTCATCAAGTGCAGCAATGGGCAGCTGTCATGAAGATGTGGGTGTG
>NC_056726.1:1667128325-1667165825 GCF_019279795.1 Protopterus annectens | reverse complement strand
GAAGAGCTGACACAGTGTCCGGCATCTCCACTTACAGCAAGTACTGAGTGACATATACGCAGGTGTGCCAGGCTGTGCATGTACAGATTGTTGTGCATGTATATTCATGTGTTGTTATTTTTGTGTTGCAGCAACAAAACTGCACTGTACCCATGGGAGCACACATACTGATGACAACCAGCATAAGAGCAATGACATGTTAACATAAAACTGCAGTACATACCTGTGCAATGTTGTTTGAATTCATTTGCACAGGTCCATCCACTTCGGCACAACAGCAAGACATGATGGGTAAGTGTCTCCATATACTGTTACAGTGATGATTACCTGTTATTGACATTTTGTTTCTCTGGCATTGTAACCTACAAATACATATTCAAGAGATATACAGGTCCTTCTACAGACAGACCAGGTATGGTTTCCCACCATGTTAATAGGATACAGCACTATATAGCACATCCAAATTTTATGAAATTAATGTCACTGTTTTCATTCACAGGATGTATGGCAAACAGGTGCACCATATGTCATGGGAGTATCACCATATCCTGTTACTATGTTGTGTATGTCATTATGCATCTCTGTCTGCATACATAACTGTTTCATAAACACATGTTGTGCTTTGTTTTTGTTTTATTTTCCCACTACAGGAGCCGCATTATGATAGATAACACAATCACTACACAAAGATGGTGTAGCTGGCATGCGATTTACTCTGTTTCCTAAATGTCAGTACTGTTACTCTTATTTTGTCCCTCCAATAATACTGTATCCTTATACCTCTGCATAGGACAACCACCACTGTCACCTTAGCCAAGACCCACTGGTATGTATATATATTACTTACTGTATGTTGTACCTCTGTTGGAATGGTTCATGCTGGCAAGTATGCACTTACTAATACTGTGCCAATGGCTTTGTTTCCCTACAACAGTTGCATTTCAGCCATCACCTCTGATGCTGGATTCCCATGAGGATATGGCAGGGGTGTTACTCCTCACATACCTTATGTTTGTTGAATAGTAACATAATTGTCAACTCCCTGTTATATAGGTTCCATGGAGCACATTCAGACATAAGTTTCTGGTAAGTGCTTAGCATTTGTAACATTGTAGTGATATAGCTGCACCATATGTGAGCTCTGATCTCCAGAATATGATGTATGTGCAGTTATCTGATCTGTTTTATCTGTGTCTTCTTTTAGCATGTCCATGGCCTTCATGTTCCCTTAGCCCATCCCCAGATGCTGAGGTGGGAAGTGATGTGTCTCACTGTGTTATCATGGCCCCTGGCACACAGGGACAGACTTGGTGATACAGTCCATCCCAGATGATGACAGTCATGTGGATGATGCTGTAGCCTCAGATGTGAAGGAATACATGTCCAGCCATTATGATGATGTGGGGACATGAGATGTTGGACAAGATGATGTCTATACACCACAGTCTCGTGTTGGGTCTGCTGGTGATGTTGATACTTCCCTAAAACAAAGCAATACTGCCCAGTGCAGTATGTGTGTACCTGGTATGCATGGCTGCATGTCAAAGCATGTCTGCCTATTCCTACATGTAAATAAAAGTTCCCAATGATCTCATGGATCTGACATTCGTGCACTAACCCATGCTTTGAATCATGTTGCAGACCATCTGTTTGTGTGTGTTGCCTTAAGGACTGGAGTGCAGACATCGTGAGGTCATTGTGGTATCTGCTTTTCAGAATAACAGCATGTTATCTGTGGCACTGTACGCTGAAACCCTGGTTATGACAGTACTACGACAGTGTGATGGCATGAGCCAGGTTTTGAGTGCCCTGACTGTGCTTATGTAAGTGCCTAATGGGAGAGGCAGGCCTTCTCTCAGTAGACTGATCCTTTCTCATCGGGCATCAATATCTATGCTGCAACTTGCATGCACATCTGCTGATAGCTAATTCAGTGTGGGCCCGGAAGTCATGGCCAGTCAACTCATATCCATGTTCCTTTCCATTGTATGTCTCCACATGATGGAGCCACCCCATCAGTCTCCTCTGTTCCCATTCATGTAAGGGGCATCCAGGACCATGGTGTGAGCCATCAGCATGGGTGCCCTAGACTGCATTAGGGTAACACTGACAGTTGATCCAGTCTGTCCAGTAGTGTCAGTCTGACCCCATGGAGATGATGAACGCTGTGCAGCCCAATGATGAGTTTATCTGTCTGTGGTTGTTGTGAAGTCTGATGCCACAGGAGTCTGTCACTTTTACTGACCTAGGTGACTCCTTCCAGTACATGATACTTTTTCCATATTTCACATTACTGTATGTTACTCATGATATTGACAACAGTTTTTCAATATGTCCTGACTTTCTTTCCTGTTTGCATCATTTGCTAGGGGAGAAATAGGGATGGGGTTCACAAAAATATGTTCCTTGTTGACTGCCATACATGCGTACACCATCATGAGTCTATATGCATACCTGTGTCACTTGTAGCCTGAGTTGATGGTCTCCCTCATGATAGATTTGTAAATGTATATATATATATATATATATATATCTATATATATATAGATATATATATATATATATATATACACACACACACACACACACACATATAAATGTATATATATATATATATATATATATATATATATATATATACATACATACATATATATGTGTGTGTGTGTGTGTGTGTGTGTGTGTGTGTGTGTGTGTGTGTGTGTTCAAGATTGCTATATTTTACAATTATTTTATTATGAATGATGTGCAGTGGGTACATCTACTGGGTAATTTAAATTAGATGAAGTCTGTGCTGCTGTGTTGTGGCAAAAGCTGAACATCTGTGTACTTCTGTACATGTGGCTTGGCATGACTCAAAGGTATGTGTCAGACACTGCCATGTTGCCTGAGCCTGGACTTGTGGTTGCATCCTCCATCACCCACACCTGTTTCTTCTGCATCCTATGTTCTCCTGCTACTTCTCTGATAGCTGTTGAATGTCATCTTCAGACATTTAGGGTTCTTGGGGTAGGTCACCCACATCCGAAGCAGGAAGATCAACATGTGTGATTGTTAGCATATTGTGCAGCATGGTACATACAGAAATCATCTGTGCTGTCTTTTCGGGTGTGTATTACAGTGCACCCCCAGTTGTAGCCAGACATACTTTCAGAACACCTACCACATTCTCTATAGTGTTTCTTGCCATGGCATGTGCTGTATTGTAGGCCTCCCCTGCAGGGCTGGAAAGTTCTCTGTACAAGGTTATTAGCCATGGCTTAAGTGGATAACCAGAGTCACCTATTGTTGGGGGGCCACATATGTTGTTATCATGCATAATGTTGAAAGGGATGTATTTAGCTTGCATCCTAGCTGGGTTCCTGTACTTATCCAGTAGCTCTCCCTCAGGTATTTCACCATGTTAGAATGCAGCCCTTAGACTACTTTCCATCCATGTGGCAGCATCATGGATGCTCCCAGGGTGTGCTGTCATGATATCTGTTGTGCTGCCATCTGCCATGCACAACGCCTGACATTTCATGATGGCCACCCCTTTCTATTTATGTATCTTTCTGATTTTGGTTGCACAGGGGGTGACTTAATAGGAATGTGGATGCAGTCTATTGCTCCAAAAATATGGGGGCAGTTGGTGCTGTTATATAACTGGCGCATGATGTGTCGCCGCTCCATGGGTGTAGATGGGAAGTACATTTGTTCATCTAACTTGGTGCACATTGCTGTCAAAAATTGTGCAGGGATGTGATTGGCAGCTTTCTGTCAAACCCTTTTAGCATCTACTATATGCTATTGGAATATCCCAGAAACCAGTACACCTAGGCTTAGACAGACTTTGGTTTCAAGAGGTATTGGGCTGCCTCGCAATGTACGCACAAACATGTGTGGGGCACACATGTTGCACACAGCTTTCACCGGCTGTTCATCTTTGCTGTGTCTATCAACAATTACTTGATCCGAGAGTTGGCTTAGTAGTATCTTAGCTCTCTGTCTAGCTGGTTGCTTCTAAGGCACACAACCAGATCTTCCTCTATAGCTTGCAGTATCACAACCTGTTGCAGTTCATTCACTGCTTGTTGCAAATTTTGCTTTTTTTTGTTTCTTATTTTTTATATTCAGTATTACTATGGGTTCTGTAGGATTGTGTGGGTGATAATTTGCTTTTCTTACAACACAGTCTGGCATTCACTGAGGATTTTGGAAACAGAGTCGACACTGTACTTTGGCATTTAAGTTGCATTGGGATTACACGTTGTTTTTTTAAATCTGACGGGCATGCGTGGAATCTGTTATCATCCTACACTGAGTAAATAAGTACTCAGACTGATTCCAGCATGTCTTCTGAAATCTTGTTCACAGTTGGTGCTCTGAAGTCTTCCTTCAACTTGCTGTGCTGTCTGCAACTAACTTTTGGAATCTGTCTCATAGTTTACTAACACAGACATCTCAGTTCTGATCCAAAAAATGGAGTTAGCTCTAAAGGGTTTGTTGAAGATTACATATTTAATACCAGAACCTAAGATACACTTGAAGAGATTGTGGTGTTTTTAAAGCCCAAACTACATTTTGAATAAAATCTGTGCAAAGTTTTCACACCTAGGAACAGTCCCAAACAATATGTAAGTAGTTTTTCCCTCCTGTTTACAGTGTGAGTATTATTCTTCAGAGGATGCATTTTTCTGAAACATAACTTTGGGTGCGATGCTATCGGTAAAGAAATTTTACAAAAGTAAATCTGCATTATAAGAACATCTAGTATCATGAACATATGAATGAACCTGTGCCAGTCTACACTAGTAAGTGGATTGTATGTATGTTGTTATTTTATGAGATGCTGAAGGACCACAGCCTTGTTATCTTTAGACAACAGGGTGTACAGTGACCCTAATAACAACTTATTTTCAGATCCTCTCTGGGACAGCCTTGTAACCTATACCATGAAAGTAAGCACAATCCCTACTAATGTCACTGCAAGTAGCTTTTACACAATATCTGAGGTGAAGAAATCACAAACAATGAGATATCAAGAATAGAAATTTATCCTTGAATTAGCCTCAGATGTACCAACATTCTGTAGGTTCATCTCAAATATTTCTGAGAAACACACCTGCTACAACCCACCTGTCCCACCATAAGAGTTTACTGCCAATTACCAAGCTAGCATTCCACCAGCTAGTGTTACTGTCACAGAGAGGATATTTGTTTCTTTTTGTGACACATGAGACGGCTCTTTGAAGCTATTTATCGAATCCCCCCCGAAGACAAAATTTCAGGTATAAGTGCGAGTCTGATTATGCATGCTTTACTTGATTCAGTAATCCACAACAAAACCACCCATGTGCTGCCTTGCCTTATCAAATAAAGTACAGTACACCAAGGCTTCCCTGGTTAATGGCAAAAGCATTGGCTTACTACTTATTCTGTGTCTCCTACTATCCCTTACAAAATCAAAGATCAATTTTCGAGATTTCTTGATGCACAGAACCCCATGCCAAATGCATCAGGCATCTTAATACAAACAATAGCTTAAAAGATAAGCTTTTTTATTGCTTAAATCTTGTTTAAAAATGGAAACAGAATTTTTGCAATTGTAAAAATATATTCTGTATACCCACAATAATGTGTTGAAAATTTAGATCAGCCTAGTCTGTCATATCACTAAATGAAAGAATCCCCAGATCAGTGTCTCAATGGGCAAACACTAAGTGAACTAGAAACATTGTTCCACATCTGGAATTTTGTTGGATCAACAGAGAAAGACAGGATTTTGCTTTTATTGACTGCAAACCCTCTGATTTTAGCCAAGTGTTTGAAATTTCCCCAAGATGTGTTCTACTGATTTGAAACAATGACTGAACCAAAAAAACACAATCATTTGCAAAACCATGTAGGTGGAGATGTTCAGCCCCTTATAAAGATACTATTGTGGAGGCAAACATATAACACATACATTTATCAATGACTCAGACTACCAAAATAAACAGGAGATGGAACAGGGGCAACTTTGCCTTGTAGCTTTGTATAGCAGAAATACTTCAAAAGCCCGTTAATGAAAATTCTTGCTGTCGGGTTGATATAGAGAGACAACCAATTTTATGAATTACTTGGGAATCTTATAATACCTCATCTCTTGTTTTTGGAATGGCCAGGACACTGTATCAAAAGCTTTGTTAAAATCCACTCAGAGGGACCTACATTTCCATTCTCTTTCAAACATATTTTCTGCATTTTCATTGATATATATCTTAGCTGTCTGCATGACCATTGATAAATACCATGCTGTTTGCTGGAATAATTTGCATTACTACACTTCCTAACCTGTTACCAAAATATGGTAAAGATTTTCAAGTCATTGTTTAGAAACAAAGACTAGTCTGTAGTTTTCTGTCACTAAAGAGTGTTTTCGTGTTTTAAGGAACATTTATACTTTAGCTCTAGTGAAGTTTTGTGGGAATGCTTTAAGTGATATAACTTGGTGAAACAGGGAAAAATAAAGGAAGGGCCAAATCATCTTTGAAGTCTATAGTAAATCCATCAAGCCCTGGCACTGTTCTTTTGACCATTTCTAGAGTGGCAGTGATCACCCTGCATAACATTATGGTGTTACCTAAGGCTACTACTATCTCCGAATGCCCATCATGTGGCAGGATTTCAATAACCAACTTGATTGTTCTTGTTCCATAATTGCATGGGTGTTAAATGAATAGGTGTATTCTTACTGCACTATTTGACTGATTTGGTAGGGATCTAAACATAACCTACTCTCCTGTTCCTTAATCACAGGTTTGACCAAAGGAGATACAGCCAGCCCAAATATCTGGAGTTTTGTAAATAATTACATGTCATTTGTGAATATCAACATGATTCATATAAGATACTTGTGTTACAAATGTATTACAACTGTATGTCATGTATATATCAAACTAGTTTGTACAGACGTGTGTTGAAAAGATATTTTATAAAGTGCGTGTGCTTAAAATGTAATAGAACAGAAATGTATATGCACTGTTGTAACTGCTTAAATGTATATAAAAACACCAAACACTTTAAAGGTAGCAAATCCCAGATGACATAGGACACAGACACTAGAATTAGTGCTTTCATCCACTTTTTAATACGCAAACTTCCTCTGAAAAACAAACCCAATTACCCACAACTCCTTTAAATACTAGTTATGCAAATCACATGGCATAACTTTTAAAATAACGTCATCATATTAATCCTATTAAAATCATAAACAATATAAATAACTTATTTCAGTGAAAATAGCATTATTTGGTATCCAAAGCTTATATGTTATAATCATCCATTTTACTTTGGGGATGACAAAAAACATTTTAAATTAATAGTCTCATTGAGACCAAGTGCTCTGTCCACTCCCAAGTAAAACTGCCAAAAGGCCTCCTTACATTCCAATATGTTATTATTGTCACCGCTGAATTCCAACTTTATTACATTATCTATAACAAAAAACTGAAATGATTAAATGTATATATTTTAAGAGAGGAAATTGGAACACAGGAAGTTAAATTCAGTCCAGCAAAACTTCAGAAAAATAGCTGAAATTAAATTGCTTTATGGCTACGCAGTAAAAAGATGATATCTTTCAGTTTCAATGCAGCAAAGAGACACAATGTCTAAAACTGGGGAGCTTTCTGTATTGCCTTGCAAGTGTTTTATTGTTTTAAGACTTCCAGCATCTGCTAAAGATCTGAGGGAAAGCTCTTGCCTCTTTATTTTTACAGGTAGATGCTAAATGCTACCAGATGCAATCGATGGTTGTTTTGGGCCTGGGGACTAGAAGTCAGATGACAAGAAATTATGTCATTCGGCAAGCTAGCCCAGCAGTAATATTTCAGATATTAATTTCAGCAATCTCTGAGAGAGAGACAGGATTCTGTATTCTGTCTTGCCCTGAGAACAACTAGAAGATCAATTCACCACAACTGCCTTAACGTTAAGTAAGTTTCTAGGGTATAGTAATTCTATTAGATTCAGTCAGGAATATACTGAAGCATAGTTTTGATGTTTTTCATTATTTATTTGAGACTGTCCTGCAATCTTAATTTAAATATTTCCTGTGGTTTTACTCTAATGTCACTGTGAATATATACTGAGTATTTTCTTCTTTTATGATTTATTATTAAAAATATTTAAACCTTTCATTTTTGACTGCAGTGGTGGTGCTGCAGTAGCGTTGTCGCCTCACAGTAAGACGTTGTCCTGTTCGATTCTCAGCTAAAGCGTCTTCTGTGTGGAGACATGCATGAATGGGTGTACCTTCATTGAAGGTTGTGCATCAGGGCTGGCAACTCGGCATGTAAAAATCTACTGCCAATCATCAGCGGACTGGAGTTTCGCTGTGGCGACCCCTAACTGGGAAAAGCCAAAAGACACATTGTGGCTGATTTTTGTGAGACATGTTTAAGTTTTGAGAGTACTTGCATATTTATTTGGTGACACCGTGGGCCACTCATAATAGCTTTGCTAATGGTCAAACTACCATTTGTATTAATATTTATATTACACAGTAAGATTGGACACCCTTTGTTAAGGGCCTTAAAGTTGCTGATAGGAGTTGGCTGGTGGAAGTGATAACTATCTTATAGTTTGGACAAAAGGGGGTATAGTTAGTAAACCTGTGCCAGCCTTTCCCAGGTGTGTGTGTGTGTGTGTGTGTGTGTGTGTGTGTGTGTGTGTGTGTGTGTGTGTGTGTGTGTGTGTGTGTGTGTGTGTGTGTGTGTGTGTGTGTGTGTGTGTGTGTGTGCGCGCGTGTGTGCATGTGTGTGTATGTGTGTGTGTGTGTGTCACCTACTTATTTATTTTTTTATTTAACATTTGTTTACAGGGAAAGTCCAACTTGGAACAAAGCCAATTTTCAGAGGTGGTTCACAGAGAAATGCTTCACATGCATGTCTTTGTAACATGGGAGGAAACCGGAGTACACAGAGGAAACCCACGTGAATGCAGGAAGGACATGCAGACTCCACACAGAAGGGATGCCAGCCAAGAATCAAACTAGAGAACCTCTTGCTGTGAGGCGACAATGCTACTGCTGTCCCACAGCACCGTGTGCAGGAACATGAAGCTGTGGCAGGGGGGAGTCTTACTGGGGATTTGGAGAAAGAGAGAGAAACCAGTCCCTGACTGATTGTGCTCTCTGCACTCTTAAGGGAAATTGCACTTGATGCAGAGAAGTGCTTCTGGAAATACTGTGTACTTGTCATCCCTCAATATACATCTTCCATGTTGCCAGTGGTGAGGACTGAAACTCTTTGATTACTGGTCTAATGGTGGGTCATCACAGCAGGAATATGGCAGGAATATAAATATTCCTTTGATGAGCCCTGTACTTCCATGCTAATAATTAATTTGAGTAATACCAACCATCCAGTATAAAAAAATATATATCTCTCCCATTTACTGTGCAGCTATAACAAATGAGTTGATTTAATGCCGTGCTTTAAATGCATAATTTGCCATAGCAAGTCTTTATTCTTACTCTGCCTTTTAAATTCTCTATCCAGCAAGCCATATGATAGGGATATTCTAGCCTCTGTATTAGAGTAAAGTCCTAGATACTGCCAACACTTAGTTTTGAACCTTTCCTAGTTAATACAAATGTGCATCTCATGGGATGAAGATTGCTACAAAAAGGCTGTGATGGTCTTCAGCAAATGCTATTTCATCTCAAGGTGACCAAATAACAATGAAACTAGTTTCCATGAAAACAATAGGGTATTGAAAGGTGTATGCATTAAATCTTAAATGTACACTAATCATTGCATAGTCAGAAAGACTATTGGAACAAATACTGCACTGGATAAAAGAAAGGATGGGATTCTTACTTATTAACCAAAAATCAAGTTTACAAGCCATTCCTAATCCATAATATATTTAGTGTCATTCCGTGGGATTAAGGATTCTCCAAATATCAATTAGGTGCAGCTCATCCATTACACACTTCTGTGCTTTGGCATATTTTGACAGAGGATAGGATCCACTAGACATTCTATCCTGTAGCACATTTGTAACAATATTAAAATATCCCCAAAGAAATGATCCCATTGACAGATTTAGATAATCGCTTTATTTGCAAACCTAGGCTAATCGAAGAACTGAGGTCATCTTCAATAAGACCATAATAATTGCTCAACCCTAATGGTTCTTTTGGGAAAAGTGATTTTAATACATCCATCTACCTTTGCACCTATAAAAACGTTGTTGGTTCCCCAAGGTAACCCTCTTCAAATTAGCATTACTGTGTCTGTCTTTCAGGAAGAAGTGCAATAAAATACTTTATCCCCTACCTATATATAGTATTTGATCAGTCATTGTGTTTTTAATTTTAGTTTCCTGAAAAAATGTTGGTGCATTTTGCTTCGGTGCAGTTAATATCGATCATATCTTCAGGGAACTGGTCATTCCCATTGCATTCAATGTCAGCAATTATATGTCTTAAGACATCATAGTAAACAATTCCAATGAGTTCCCTGAAGTGTTAATACTTGGCAATATTGAGCCTATATTTTCAATTGTCATTGAACACATCCTATCATACAAAAAAAGAAAGAAAGAAAAAAAACAAACCTAGCATATTAATCTAACAGTAAACAAACTGCAACAAGAACTGAATGCGACCACTGAATAAGTTCTAGCAACTAATAACAAAGCCAGCATGGTAAAAGCAAATCCTAATAAACTCCACCCATAATGGGTGGTGTCCTACACAATAGCTAATCCTAATGGTAGGATGGATATCAAACTCACACTGCACAGTCATATATGCCAAAGAAAATGGAAGAAAATCAGTCATTATTCTGCAAAAGCAGAGTGCTCCAGATACAAACATGAGACTGTTCATTGCACACCATTAATAAACAGCCCAGCAATAATTATGAGTGCAGCAAAGCCATATATAACTTCTCAAGTCTGATTCTCCCCTTCTTGATCATAGTCAACTGTCTCCATTTAGTACCCCCAATGAATGCTCATGTTTAGACGCTTCTTCTACAGAGATGTCTGGAGCTGTAAATGTGATATTATTTGACGGCTTATCATCCAAGGATTTGGCCAGGTGTGCAAATCTGTTTTGAACAGCAAGTGGGGATTGGTAAGTAAAACTGCCATTAAATGGTGATTGGGATCCACATACCAATGTTTTGTCATCATCTCTCCCCTTCATTTGTATCATTGCTGCTGTGGCAAGTTGGATGCCAGTCTGTCTCTTTTTTTACCATACTGCACTCCCAAGTCCATAATCTGGACAGTCTCAGCATGTGATGTAGTCCCTTGACACTGCAGTACTTGTAAGAACTTCTCACCCTCTTGTGCTGCATGAAAAGCATTTGGCAGAATGGTGTTTGGCATAATGGATAAAGTGCTTACCTTACAGGCACAAGAGGCAGGGTTTGATTCTCACCTTTGTAAGGGAAATTGGCTAAGCTTAAAATGGCTCATAAGGGTAGCTAAGCTAGTATTTACCTATGAGAAGGAAGGCAAAAGTAAAAGTTCATATAATTGAGTAGTAGTTGTTTACAGGTGAAAACCTAGAACAAAAAGCAAAGGATTGGGGTTGGCATAATGGTTAAGTTGTTTACCTCACAGACACAAGGTATAGGGTTTTGATGTTTAGCTTTGAAGGAAGCTAGACCAGTACAAACCTATTAGCTTACATATGTTGGCCAGAACCATTAAAAGGTCATAGCATTGCATGGAAAATATAAGTTAACTATATCCCAGATGTTGTAGTTGCTATATAAAAGGTACATAACCTTCCTTTTGGCATATGAGTGCAGTCCTGAAATCCAGTATAATTCATACCACATGGCCTGTAAATTTACATGGATTGCTCCTTTGTTTGACTCTTTTTTAATTTTTTCCAAATCTTTTGAGTTTCTAATACCATGACAGGAATGGACCCCATTCCTAAGTCAAAGTATGATTAAAGTTCATGAAGTTAGTATTGTTTCACTCTTTGATGTCAGCCAAAAGTGGTCTTCACAGCACCCACAATGTGCCTAGTAATGGCTCCTTCTGTAATTCGTATGGAGTTAGATGTATTGGTGGCATATCTAAATATGACTGTAGACTCTTTTTTTATAAGACCAGTTGCTCCTACTACTATTGGAACTATCTGAGTAGCTTTATTCCTCATTGTTCTAGTTTCTGCTTGCAAATCCTGATATCTTATGACTTTGTGGCTCTCTGTATGCAGGACATTGTAGTCACTGGGTGTGGCAATTTCAATGATCAATGCTACTTTTGTCTTCATTTCTTAGACCATTATATCTGGTTTTCTAGCATCTATCTTTTGAGCTGTTGGCAATGGATGATCCCATCTCTACTAAGGATTGCCTCATGATTACTAAAGTCTAATCATTTAATAATTAGATGACAAGGAACATTAAGAATGTTGTTCATGCAGTGAGTTTCTCTTGTTCATGCAGTGAGTTACTCAATGTGCTCATTCTATAACTGGGAGAGTGCTTACCTTCAGAAAGGTTCTAAGCTTGTGTTTTATAAATTTCACTGTATCATATCTTTACATTCCTTCTTAAAATCCCTATGATGCAGGAGACATTCTGCCTGACCCTATTTTCCGTGTCTTCAACGTTACGCTCATATTTTTGATTCTGGCTTTGGATCTGCTGAATTTGCCATGAATGCTGCAAGGTAACTGCCCTCAAAACCCCTAAGTTGGACTGTTGCTGAAAGATATCTTTTTTAACTTTACACAGCTTTTTCTCATGAGGTGTAGGTATAGGAGTGCTTTAGAATCCTGAAAGCCCAAAATCCTGAAAGTTCAAAATACTGAAAACTCAAAATACTGAAAACTCAAAATCCTGAAAACACACAGGGTACCAACACTTACTATAATCCAGCACAAGTACATACAGAAACATATTACCCCTTCAACTATATGCAGGGGGGCAAACCCCCCTGCACCCCCCACACCCCCTGCTACTTAAATATATCAACTCCGAGATTGCACTTTACACTAAGTGCAATCTTGGAGTTGATATATTTAAGTAGCAGGGAGTGTACGGGGTACAGCCCCCCACATGGGTGTGCAGGGGGGCTTGCCCCCCTGCTTATACATGGAGAACAGTAATATAGTTTGTGTTTTATTTGTTTCTGTATGTACTTGTGCTGGAATATAGTAAGTGTTGGTAGCCTGTGTGTTTTCAGTATTTTGAGTTTTCAATATTTTGAACTTTCAGGATTTTGGTCTCAGAATTTCAGGCTTTCAGGATTCTGTAGCACTCCCGTAGGTATTACTTTGATATGCTGCACATCAGCAGCAGTGGACTTGAGGGACTGAGTCATAGAATCCAACATAATCTGAATCACTCTGAGCTCATTTTTTGCCACATTTGCAGCTGTCATCTTGCTAGAAAATATCACAATGCCTACTGCTGACAATTGCAATATATTCTTCCATTTAACCATTAATAGGGTGCTCAATCACAGTACGAGACTCTTCACATGTTAAATTATATTAGAATGTGCAGACATTTATACCAAGTTCCACGTTCAAAACAAAATTAGATATTACTAATGCAGGACTCATGAGTCACATAGCTATGCATCCTCTCCCATGCACACCCACTTTTTCTGCCTTTTATTCTTATAAGTCTGTAATCGATAAAGGATGGTGAATGTATGGTTAGTTTTGTGAGTGTGAATGTGTGTTTGTGAGCATCTGTGTGTATATGTGTGTGTGTGTGTGTGTGTGTGTGTGTGTGTGTGTGTGTGTGTGTGTGTGTGTGTGTCCAGGATTTATGAAGCTTCCGCCATGCGCTGGAGTAGCATTGGCAATCTAGCGCCAAATATGGCCATCGAGCGATTCAGCTAAGAGCTATTTCCACGTGTGCTACCAGCTTACGTAGGAGCTGCGCAGCTTCCAGCACATGTATGCTAATTACCCCATGCACAGCAGTGTAGCATGCAAATGAAGGTATATAGCAATTCATGAAGTTGTGCAGGCGTAGTGTAAGCATGTAAAAATGTAAACCAAAAAAAATGGTTTACATGTTGTCAAACATAAAATCGAAGCCATGAAAGCAGACCAAACTTACATATTATAATGTTAATATATGCCAATGGCTAAATGTATAGCTAATGGCATAAAACAACATGCACAACATATAAAAAATAACATTTAATTTCATGGCCACAACAACGCAAAGTAAAACCGCAGTGCATTGGTGCACAAACGACATCATAAGGAAAATATATTTAGATGTCATAAAACTGTAATGTAACGCAATTCATGATATCCGCATAATAGTCAATGGCACACATGCTACACCACAACCATGGCGCAAGGGTTGCTAAGGGTCTGTGACAGTGTTCTGTGTGGTAACTAGGAATTAGCAGTCAATGCCATGCAAATAAGCCAAGTAATACTGAATCGCAAACGTCCCGCCGGCATAAGGATGTACCACACGGCATAGAGTTACAACACTGAGGAGTGGCCTGGAGATAAACATGACATCAAGAGAGGGGCATGCCACCGTAGTTGTAAGCACATTGGATCATTGCTAATCCATGTTGCGTATTGCTAAGCAAAGCCGCAGGATAGGGGTGTGGAAGTAGCCATAGCTTTGCGTAGCTGAGAGCACACAAGGTAACTGAAAGTTCATGTGAACGTGGATGAAAACACACACGAAACCTGGTAAATGGATGTGCAACGCACACCACAGCTGAAACAGGAAGGATACGGGAAGACAATAAGGAAATGCTGCAGCATGGTAATTGGAGTACAAATGAGTAATTAACACCTAGAAATTCACAGTGGACCATAGACAACAGCTAACAAGGCTGCTAACAGCTACCTGCAGAATAGGAAAGGGGAGGTGCCGTACAGCAAAGAAAAGAGAACTGTCACACAGAACAAAGCAAACTTGCTGTAGATCAGTTACATAACACATTTCCCAACACAATCCTGGGTTGTGGAAGCACAAAACAAGAAAGGCAGCAGCTGGATGCATGTCTGACAATGGGAGGTGAATCGGGTTGAAAATAGAAGTAAAGGGCAATAGATGAATCACGGCAGACAAGTGTAAGTCAACACCAAAGGCCCCACAATAGCAGTACCTGCTGTAAAACCAATAATTAAGATACCCTGCAGCTGGAATAGCACAAACATACCCAATTACACCAGCATCATCCATTGCACAATAGTATAAGATGTGAAAGTCCCACACACAGACCTGTGTATTCCCAGACACTCTGCACCATTGGTGTATACAGACGGGGAACTTTTAATATGTATATGTTAGGGGCTGCCATAGCTTTGATTCAGCAGCATGTGTTGGAGATTGATGGTGGTGTGGAGGATGATGCTGACAACCATCTCAGGCACTGAAGGAGGAGACGAGTGTTCAGACCCAGGGTAACCTACCAGGGGCTACATGATCTGGAGATAGTAGAGCATTACAGGGTGGATAGGGACATCATACAGCAACTTGTTGAACTGTGCCAGCCACGCATCAGAGCCAGAAGTAACAGAGGGAAACCCATCCCAGTGGACATGAAGGTATTTGTAAGCTTGAGAATACTAGCCACAGGTACCTTCCAAAGGCCAACTGGGGATATCATGGGGATCTCACAGGCATCAGAATCCAGGGTACTCCATCAGTTCCTGGATGCCATGTTACCACATGCCAATGAGCACATATACTTCCCCCGAACGCAGGAGGAGTTGGCCAGCAATATGCGTCTCTTCCACCATGTGGCGGACTACCCGGAGGTACTGGGTGCAATAGACTGCATGCACATACACATCAAGTCACTACCCGGTAAGCATTGTAGGCATGACATAAACCACAAGGGATTCCCCTCCATCAACTGCCAGGTCATGTGCAATGCCCAGGGCATTATCATGGAAGTGTGTGCTGGCAGTCCTGGAAGCTATCATGACTCCCACATCTGGCATGCCTCACAGCTGTATCAGATATTTGCCAGGGAGGGCATCCTATATGGCCACCTGGTGGGGGATGCTGGCTATGCACTGGAACCGTGGATGAAGACTCCCATCAGAAATGCACACACAGCCACGCAAGAACGCCATAATGAGGCACATGCAGAATCCAGAATCATCATAGAGAGCATGTTTGGGATGCTGAAATCACAGTTCCATTACTTGGACATACCTGTTGAAGCCTTGCAGTACTCTCCAGGAATGTGTGCCCACATCTTCATATTATGTGCCATGCTACACAATATGATCCTGTGGAAACAGCTGCAGCAGAGAAATAATGGTGAAGGCCCTCACAGCCCACCAGAATTGCCAAGGGACCCACAGGCACAGGGGGACTCAGACCACGAACACCCTTTGCTAGCCCCAGTAGGCAGAATGGAGGCATGCCCAGTATGCCCATGCCTTGGCAAAGAGGGAATGTATAGCACACACACTGACAGTGTAGGCACTCATGGACTGACACCTTTCTCCACCTGCACACACAGCAAACATGGATGGCACACACACAGGACCACCTGTAAGTTGTCATGTATAGGTGGTCTACTGTGTGCATCCTATATAGGTAGCCCTCAACGATTGTACACACAACTGCCATTGGCACAAGGTAAGTCAATACCTGAACAGTAAATTAAGCTATCAGCATGTGTCCATACTGTATGTACAGGTTATTAGATACATAGGTAGGCACATGCCCAACTGCCGAGGCCACTCATAAGCAAAGGCAAAAATGTGTCTGCTGTCGCCATCCCATTGATCAACTAACTGTCCCTCGGTGGAGCAGAGCCACTTGTGGGATCCCTGGGGTGTAGCTACTGTTCACCACCCACTCTGCAAGGATTCCCCGGAGTCTCAGTGATGGGTTTTGTCTAATGTAATCAGGGATGTAGTTCCAAATAATGGGGAGTATCCCTGACAGGAATCTTCACAGATATGTACATGTTACATAGTATACCTTAAACACAGCTTGCATATATAGGTAGTTCTCCACAGAATAATAAACATGTGGAACACACAACCACTGAAATGTGCATTAATCACCCTTGCACTACCAGTGCCTGCTCTGAGAGGTAAGATATCACTGCCAGGATTAGAACATGCAACCATGTACATATTCATCACAATAACATACCACTAAGCTACCTGAGATGTACCAATGGCAGTCGTGTATACTGACAGGATAAAACACAAAAGGTAGGAATGTGTTGAAATAGGACAAACCGGCATGTACACAATGAAAGGTGTATGTTATATATATATATATATATATATATATATATATATATATATATATATATATATATATATATACATCATCATATATAGAGGGAGAGAGAGAGAGGGAGAGAGAGAGATATGTCGATATATGGGGATATACATATATATGTAGATATATAGACAGGTTAACAACATAACCATGGAGATACATATAAATGGGATACCTACCACATACCGACTGCTTTACATACCGACGCACGTAATCCCGAGGCTTAAGGTCCAAAAGAACACAGTACCAAAACACCAGATGTGCAAGGTGTAATCTCACAATGTTAATGGACAGTTAGTCAGTGCTTCTGGTGTTACGGTTTGGGTAGGTTACTGTGTGTACGTGTGTTTCTTAAGGCTGTAGTGTGTGTAAGTGTGTGTGGTGTGTGTTCTTGGGGGACTGTAATATGTGGTTGTGGGTTAGCTTTGTGCATCTGTTTGCGTGACCTAGAATGTAGAATATTAAAGTACAGGGTGGTGTGGGGGGCGCAGACACCTACATGAGGGGAATAGGGGGGCTTGGCCACCAGCTTATACGTAGTGTAGGATGGTTTGTTTGGATGTGTTGTGTAGCAGTGTGTCTGTGTGTGCATGTGTGTGTTCCATGTTCGTGTTACTTTTACGAGTTACTGTCTATGTCGGTAATGTGGGGTATGGGAGTCTGGTCCCGGTACTGTGTGTGTCTGAACACTGCGGTTTCGGGATTCCATAGGTCTCCTGTATACAGTGGTTGAGGTGTTCACATATGTGTATAACATAGACCATAGCAATCACACATTCCGCTACTACCAACCTTTATTAACAAAGGATATGGAGAGTATATGCCTATACACCATTACAAATATGTGCTATGGACATGAGCCAAAGATAGTGTTACCACCTGATCCACTTTGCGAGGGACCTGGGATTTTAGGACATAACTATGACCCATATGTACTGTAATAGTTGCATACAATAGTTATTTCTGTATCTAAAATACCTACATGGTACAGGAAACAGGATAAGCAACTAAACTGCTCCAAAAATAAGCTTATAATTAGGCAAGAAAGGAAAGTTCTATCCCTTGTACTGACCGTGGGTTTGTGTCGGCCTGTAAAACCACATGTGTGTACTGAAAAGGACCCACTATGGACATATGAAAAGGTGGCAACCAAAGAGGGTCAGTCACCAAGACAACTACGATGACTGCAAATACCTATGACAGAAATAAACAGCTATCATGTAGCAACACTTTATTACATTCAGATGTATTACCGAAGGGATTCAAGGACTAACATCACCTGCATGCTATACAGGAACCACATAACAGTGCCTTAATGAATAAGCCTGCAATTACCACTGTATTAGTCCACAAAAGGATAGGTGTTCAAATAGGGAAGGAACCCTCACACACATAGCGATTATGTATAAAAGCAGTTCCTACACACCTGCATCTGCTAAGCACACCCACCAACATCACCCCCACACCCAAATATATTACAATGCAAACTGTAATAACATCACAAATCATTCACACACTGTACGACATCTGCAGAAGCCTTAACATACCTTGTCAGATACACACTAACATGGGCCTATGTGAAATAGCTGCTGTTATACAATGGAACAGTTGCTGATGTAATAGGGTTTGTTTGCACTAATCCCATTTCAGAGTGTTGTACGTACACCGGGATGTGTTAGCAATTAGTGAGTAACAGCACAGTATGCTACACTTGTACACCAAATCAAAGATCTCTGGTGAGCATACGGTACACAACATAACAGTTCATACACAGCCATATGGCCTTGAGCTGGCCAAACATCCTTGCCAGACTTAAACATCTGCAGACGTATCAGGTACAAACAAACCCTGCATAAGTAGCACTGTTCCGAAATATAACAGCTGTACTAACATGTAGAACTAAATCGTCTAGCCGTTACACACAGTCCACGGGAGTCATGTAACTAATATATCTCTGTGTGTCTCCATATAGCTGTTGAAATATATCGCAATAACAAATCTAGGCTGTCTCCCTCGAATGTAAGGCAAATGGACAATGCCCAAAAGGAGTACTCACTTATACACCACTGTTGCCATGGTATCCGCTAATAGAGTAGCTGTACAGCTGATGTGCATCCAATTAACTACTTTGGAACAGCAATTGGTGGACAGGATACCACATGTTACCGATATGTAACTAGAAAAGGATGTGTCATCACACATTCAAACCATCTGTATATACCAGTGGAACATTACAAATAACATTGAAACACAAACCGAGAAGGATTGAATCAACTGTTAACAATACGTCGGGTTACTAATAAGGTATGTAGAACAGTCAGTATGTCTGTGTATGTAGTACTATTCTGTAGTATTTAAAGTGCATGCAATCCATATAGTGGAAACAGTTATCTTGTAGTGATGTATTGTTGAGCATAATAATGCTTGTAGTATTTATGTGTACTGCTGTAGGTCACAAGGCAAACACCGCATACACCACAAGGGATGCTATATAAGGGCTTTGAACAGAAATACTCCTCACCAGCCAACGTCAGTGGCAGGGCTGGTCCAACAAGTATGTGCCATAACAGGGATAGTATATGTTGATATATTGTAACTGTAGCCATATATATGGGTGTAATACAGAGAATAACATGTGGAAGGTTGGGTCACTGTGCAATTATGTTCTGCATTGTGGGATATTGTGCCAATAACTGTGAAATGTACAGTATTGTAGGCAGATACATATTACAAGCTACACAGCATTATTGTAATGGTAGGCAAACATTAGTTATGTCAATTGGTATTTACAATACACAATAACAGGATACATATGTCTTTTAGTCAGCCGACAGTTTATCAGCATGATAGCAATGTAGAATGGAAGAGGTATTTAACTATCCATGCACATAAGGCATGTAATATCTGCAAAGGTAGGTACAAGGCTGTCTTACCAAGGGTATCTGTAAGCCTAGCTAGCGTGTGTTGTCTTTCACCACCCCCATAGGTTGGTTCCCTGTGCCTCTGAATGGCAGAGCCAATAGTTCCCTGTGCCTCTGCCCAGCAGAGCCATTGCAGTGATCCCCGGGGTACATGTCTGTCTCCAATCCACACGTCAAGGTTTCCCTTGAAGAGTGCTCATGAGGGGCCCTGCCTGATGTACATTGGAATCACTTTGCAAAGCATAGGGAGCATCCGGGTCAGGAATCTATCCTTCCAGCATGTCCTACTCATCGTTGTGGTTAGGTGTATATTCCCTAAAGCATGTGACTCTCAGGGGCTTCTGTTTAGGTGGAGCATATCCAGCAATATAGGGTTGGACATGGGCCTTGTATGTCAAGCAGAGATCACCTGTGAGTATGTGGTATGCAACTGAGTAGAGCTGGAGTTTCTTAGGTTGGGCTGCATAGGTCATCTGTTTGAGGTCAGTAATCCTCTTGGTGTAGTACTGGTGTGGTCTTCCAAGCTATTGCAGTTGTCTTGTAAGGTATATCCCAAATGGAGTGTTGTATCCTTTAATGGGTGTAATATGACATGTGTAGAGTCACAATGGCCCCTCTGATCTGGATGCGAACCCATTAGAGATTATGGGGGCCATGTAGAAGGATATTCTAACCACCTTGTCATTATGGGTATCGAAGGAGAGATTGCTATCTACTGGTGTTTCCGGATCCCGTATTAACTTTTCTGTATGTAGGGGACTAGCGCCTATGTGGTAGTCTGCGGGTAATTAGTTATATCCAAAGGGGATGACTATGCACTTTTAGGCATTCAGCTTGATGCCATAATATTAACACCAGGTATCCATCTCAGTGCGCCCCTTCCAGAGGGTGTCTGTAACAGCTGGGGAAATAATTATGTCCCCTAGTTTGCAGTTGTCTGCAAACGTTTTCAGCCAAAGCCATCCTGTGCTTGTCTGTACGTCAGAGAAGTATATACCGAACATGAGGGGTCCTAGTACTGAGTCCTGGGGGATGCCAGTTGTAACTGGTATACAGTCAGACCTAGGGTATGCAACTACCACTGTGTGGGTCCTGTCCGTGAGCCACTTTGCAAACCATCACATGACATAGGGGTTAATGTTCAGGTGGATGGGTATGTTGATAATACCAGAAGGAGGAATGGTGTTGAAAGCCTATGAGAGATCTAGGTAGGCTGTGTGGACCTCCTTACCCTCATCTAATGCCTTGGTAACTATCACTAAGAAGTCCACCAAATTTAGGAGGCATGGTCTGGCCTTAACAATGCCAGACAGGGAGGGGTCAAAGGTTGGGAGGTACCCAATGTCTCTGTGACAGTGATCCATGATGTGCACCATAGTGTTGCAGACCAGGCTAGTCAAGCCTATAGGGAAATAGGTCCCATGGTCCATTGTGGTGCCACCTTTGTGGAGTGGGATAACAGTTGCTGTGCTTGATGTGAGGCTATTATTGAACATGGTGCGTAGGTGAGGAGACAGTACGATCCAAAGTTCATATAAAACGCAGCCTGGGATGTTGTCTGGTCCCATGGATGCTGTGATATTGCCTTTAGAGTGTGCAGCTTTGAGAGGGATCTGCCAGGATGTTGCCAATATCAGTTGTTTCTGTAATGTTCATGCCTTTGTGCTGTAACTCAGAGCAGATCTGGTTGTTGACATCGAGATATGTGACATAGCTATAGAATGCTTTGTGGCTGTTGTTGTTATTAGTTGCATTATAGTTTTTGTAGCTAGCTTTGGAGGATCTTATAAGGGATCTCACCTTCTTACTGAAGCTGGCCAGGGATCTCCTCCATGCATGGTATTGTACTCTCATTTGCAACAGTGTCTTCCTCCTGTAGTACAATATGTTTATGGCAGGGGACCACCAGATTGGTTTAGTTAATTATGAGTATAGCGTCCTGGTTCTGTTTGAGATAGCACAAGCCATGCACTCCTGTAAGTGCTTATAGAGTGCATTTGTGTAGGATTCAGCAGTTGTAGCAGTACTGTCCATCTGCATGGGTGTCATGATGTCCACCACGTCTATCTTAAGAAGCATGTAGTTGGCCTTGTAGACATATTATACTGTGGTTCCCTTAATGGTGGGTAGGTGCGGGATGTGAATATCAATGGGGTTCAGCACATGGTCTGATTGGACCAACAAGGAATTGGCTTCACATGTGGAGCAAAGTCACTCATGTTGGTAATGACTAGGTCTAGGATATTGTTGCCCCTGGTGGATATGTTGAGTCAGGGCATTGGTGTTTATGAATTCCAGAAACCATTGAGCTAATGTGTTGGTACACGAGTGGTTTTCTCAGTTAATGGTGGGGTAGATTCAGTGAGACATATGTGATAAGTGTGGTGTTGTGCGACTGTGTAGCTTCTCCACATGACAGTCAGGGTCAGGCTTGGTTGGAGAGACCTTTACCTCCAGTTTGGCTAGATGAGTGCATCTCTCACAGGTTGTAGTGTTGGGTGGTAGGCGGAGAGGCTTGTCTGTGTACATGAGGCAATGTGTACATCGCCTCAAGATGTCCAGATTCATCAGATAGACAGGTGACAGCACTGGCAGTTGATTCTTGGACATGCCTGAATATAGAACCACATTCACCTAGATAAGTGAGGAAAGTGAGCACAAGAGCTACATTTCTCTACGCAAGTGAGAAAAGTATGTACAAAACCTGTTCACCCTTACCTGTAGGTGATGTGGAAGATTGAGTGCTATAGTAATTATTAGCATACGTAGTGTTTACAAGTCCTGAACAAGTGTTTAGCATGAATAAGCAATCCAGATAGGGTCTTGGTTAATATAAACACATGGCCCCCTCCCTCCAACAGGTACACAAGCATATATCCATGTACACGACAGGGCCCTGTACCCACAACTATGCAGGTACAAGCTGCATGGGACCTGCCCACATCACAGGTTGTATCATATACATATGGCAAAACAAGATGCTCTCCACATACACAGCATGTAAAACATAGCTCCATGTCAGGTTGTGTATACACTGAATGGTGCACACCAACAGGTATCACAACCCACAAAGGGGGAGACACCACTGATAATGGAAAGTACTGCACTACTACCCTGCTGAGTCTGATCTGGAAGGCCATGAACCTTGATCATTTAAGTGATGTCAGCAGTACAGATGTAGATTACAGTATGGTTGATGTCACACTGCATATCATAACCTTGCCAGGTCATAGGACATCATTACCCATACTGTGTACCACCTACACTCGGTATGCTAGATTTACATTCCTATGTCACAGGAGAGTTTTGCAACAGGACTGCTGGCAGAACCAACACTACAGAAGGTGTTTGAATAATACATGATCATCACACCAGTGGCAGCTACAGTATGTCAGGGTTAATGAATTCTATTCCTCCTCATTGTAGTCCATACCTCACAGACAAACAGAAGGCATCTGCCTATTGAAGTATGCAAATTACTATGACCTAGGAGCAATAGCTGACTCACATTGTCATCCCTATGTTAATAACCCTGTACCCATGAACTACCACCTAGGCAGCGGTCAACATAATGGACACTTGTGTGTGAGGGATGCAGCTGGGCAGTTGTCTTTCCTGTGATAGCTACATTACCACACCTGTCAGTCATATGTGGCAACCCTAATAGTGATAGGGTGCCATTCATGAATATAGAGATCATTGTCCAGCCATACAGAACACTCAAGTGACCCATATCAGATCACATATTTCCTTTAAGGGGTATTGGCCATGTGCAGATGGCCTACACCTGCCTTTTCATTCCCAATCTCCACTATCTAGCCTGATGCATAGCCTGAATAAATCCATGTCCAACCCAGTGATGTCGGACATGCTACACGTACTCATCCTGATCTCAAACACATACTTCATGGATATCCACCTACCACATGGTGGACAGATCCTTGTCCCATACACTTGACATAGTCCTGCCATACTATGCATTCCTGTCCGTCAAAGCTGCACATCGCTCCCGTCTCAGACATGGTGTGATGACCGCATGGTAACACATGGTGTATGTATCATTAACCCTGTGGATCAGTAATGTGGCACTGCTCCACCTGGCCCCACAGACCCACCTGTCAGCTACTGCCAGGTAACCTTTCATCCTAGATGCATACATGGACCATGGCATATAACCCACTAGTTGACTTTGACTGTACATGCTATAGTTGATATCCATCCCTGCAAATACCATCTGGCTAGCCAGTGTCCCATGTGTATCACATGTGCAACACAAGTGATACATGGCAGGATGTTGAATCACTGTACAGTGCCGTGTAAATGTATATGGCAGAACACATACATGTACCTTATGTGAGCATGTCTGCAGGGTCACAGGTCATGTCTGTTAAGGCAGTATAAGTCCTTATATGCGACATATACACTGCATCAAGGTCAACTGCATTAATGTGGACACATCCAGACATGTGCTGATAGGTAGGAACACCAGTACAGGCAAATAGACATGCCCACATCAAGACAGCAACTACATGGAGTATGAGTAATGTAATCAGGTGACACACACACAAATAAATTGTGATAATATCCACTCAACATTGAGTGTCACATGTGTGTGACGCAAACACATCAGTGTCATGTAGGTTTGCAAATACAACTATTTAAACTGAATTAATGCGATACACATGTATGTTCAGCTGTAGCTCTGTATGTCTCTGAGGTACTGTGACCTGTCACCATCATTATGTCTTCCAGGTATGCCGTATGCAATGCTTCCCCCTTTTACACGCTTGGAGGATGAGGCATTCATCCCATACCTACTTGACAATCACGACATCCTGTTCAGCCATGTGCCACAGGATGCACAGCAGCGGGATGCTCTGTGGATGGAACTTCGCAGGAGGGTTAATGATGTGGGTGTCCACAACTGCACATACCAGCAGGTGCGCAGACACTGTACAGACCTCATTAGACAGGCGAAACAGCGTGTGAATGCAATCACCAGGGAACAAGGTGCATCAGGTGGTGGACCACCAACCCAGCCCCCACTCACACATACCGAGGAGCTACTGGCCAACCTGGGGACACGTGCAGATTCACATCCATAAGCCTTAGCCGATATTGTGGAGGTTGGTGTCTCTCAACCACTGAGCCTGGAGTTGCCTGGTAAGCCAATACTGCACCTATAACAACTATATTCCATATAGCTGCATGTGTCACTGTACAATATGTAATGTAACATCATATGCAAGGCATGTATACACACATGCCGCATACTATAGTATGCTACTCTGTGTATGCACACATGTGCATACACCATAGTATAGTCTAATGTACTGGTGTATGTGTTATGCACATTGCTCCCTGTAGCCTTTATACAGGGGTGGATTATGCTCATACTGCTGTGTTACTCCTATTTAGGTACCTCTGATGTTCTGCTGTGACAGCAGCCCGTTGCAGGTGAGAGTGTTATTATTTATCAGGAACCGTAATGCACAAATCTATCTGCCATGTGGCCATTCACAACATGTACACATAATGTAAGGTCCAGTCACAATATACAGGTCAGACCTGCAACGCATCACAATGACTATCAATGTGCAACACTTGCAAACTATGTGAATCATCTCACTGACATGAATCCTCACAAACTTTATTGCCAGATGTGTTGACAGTTTGCATACAATGGTGGAAGTGCTGTTCATTTTAGGACTGTACAACAGATCTGATCTACACATGTGGTGAATACAAACAGTACTACACAGTGGGCTGGAGTATGGCCAGCACACAGGTTTCACTGGTGTGGATCATAGCCCTGCTATGAATGTCACACAATGTGATGTGGTATCTTGACATGTCCATGACATCTATTGGCCTGGCTGCTACACCGCCTACCTAAACTGAAAACATATCCCACATACCACCCTTTATCTGCATAACCCTATTGTCAGTGGAGCATATATGTCATATGGGACAACACAGACATGTGAAATAGATGCCCATCACAATAATTTGGACAACACATGTACACACATGGCCATGGAGGATGGCCAGAGACATGGAGAAATACACAGAGTAGATGTGTTGTGCTTGTGTGTACACTCTGTCGTACAATGGCTACACATGGTTCAGCCATGACCTTTGTATAATGGTCATAATGTAGATGTGGAACACTAGACATCCTACAGGCCTGTGCACATCTTGCGTAGCCGTAACATCAATCCACCACATAAGATATGTTGAACATCTTGAGAGTGTTGCAACATGACAGCAGTCACCTGTACAGTATCCACATCAGGCCACAGATACAGTACATTCCTGTTGCTGGTGATGGACATAAATGCCATACTAGCTATGTGTGTGTGTGTGTGTGTGTGTGTGTGTGTGTGTGTGTGTGTGTGTGTGTGTGTGTGTGTGTGTGGTACACAGATGTCATGTGGGACATGGTGTACTGACGTGTTCTCCATGTCTGGCTATAGTTGCCAGACTACAGCAATATGGTTGCAGATGTGAAGAGGTGTCATCCGTATACCCATCAGTGACCTGTGTTGCAACTTCCACATCATGGTTTAGTGTGTATGCACTTCAGTGACATGGGTCCCATTCCACAGTATATATGTATTGTATCTGAACACAGTCATGGCTATGAACCCTGTCTATAACTCACACTGTATAGCACTAGAGACACCTCATGATTCCCTGCAATGGCCATGCAGATGTAGTATATCTGTAGGGTGGACAGACAACACTGAATTGGTACACCATTGCCCCACTGTATATTTGACAGGACACCATTGTGTTAAACATTTATGCATGTCATTGCACATGTCAGCAGATCACGTCATACTACATGTGATTATCAAGGTCATATGCCACACATCAGGCAGGTGTACTGTTAACCTGTGCTGGTCCACATGGTGTAATACAGGGATGTATGCTAACCACTACTATGATTGTGTAATTTGCATGCCATCTGCTATGACACATGCATGCTGTTGTGTGCAACCTAGGGATGTATAATAACTACAATTATTATTGTCTGCACTGCATGCCGTCTGCCATATCACATGCATGTTGTATGCCTTCTGTCATATTACATGTCTGTGTTTGTGTCTATTTTATAGATTGTAATGTACAGTTCTTGCCTGCCCTCACAGGTGATGTAGGTGCATTGCCCTCCTGCGGTACATCAGATGTTAGTGTCCTCACAGACTCTAGCAGTGATGATGAACGTATGATTGGGACACAGGCAGAGTTTTCAGTGGCTGAAATTGTGCCATTGTTTGCCATTCCATCTATAGCCACCTCATCCCTGCACACAGATCCCATACCTGCACATACCCCATCACCAGTGGCCATAGAGGAAGGACAGTTGGCATGTGGTAGCTTGGAACAGGAAAGTGTGGGGGCTATGGAAGGTGTCTTTACACACCATGGTGTCAGCCAAACTACTGGGGGTGCCCCACACAGGCACATGGCCAGTGCTGCTCTTAGGACGACCTCTGGCCAACATGCTCCTGCATGCAGAGCACAGCAGCTGGTGTCACCAGACGCATGTTTCAGGTTGTAATGGAGGCACAGGCATGTGCTGAATGGCGCAACAGAGAAGATCAGAGGCTACAGAGGGCTGCTGTCCATTCTTTAAACAACAGCATCCAGGCAATGGTAAATGCTCAACAGCAGATTGCTGATGCTTTGGATAGATGGTTGTGTGACATGGTCGGAGTCCTTGACCGTGGCATGCCAATCTGCGAGCATGAGCTGTCTGTGTTGGAATATCTAGTAGGAGTGAGGCATCGGGCACATGTACGTAGGCCTGCTACATCACCTGTGTCAGGTCTATGTGTACAAGCTACCTCACATGCCCGCTCCCATAGTGGCGGTAGCAGCAGCAGTGCATCTGGTGCTGTGCTGTCCACACCATGACACAGCAGGCCACATGCACATGGCCCGGGATGGTCCCAACAGGGACATGGTTCCAGTGGACTAGTGACATCAGACAGTACCCAATATGCACCTCTGTCTGGTAGTGCCCATGCAACCCCTGGCAGGCACAGGTCACATGTCCACGGCCGGACACCGTGAAGTGTAAAACCTCACCTGTACAGTCTGCAGCTATCAATAATACCCATGTGTAGGCCAGACACATGGGAGAACTGTGTGCAGACAGACACGCACATACTGGACACATATGTAGGGCAGCACAACACACACACATGCATAACATCCACACATGCCCAATTAGATTAAAGGCCCAAACCCACACACACGTGATGTCATCCAATGGTGCAGCCTAGGCCTCTGGCAAACATTAACACCCTGTGCATATGATGATGCCTGTGCCGCATCCCTGACAGCCACACCATCAGTGCAGTGACATGCTCATATGGTCTGATGCACAGGGTGAACAGAATAGGATGATACGTGTAGTTTATAAATGTTGAGGAATGTTGACAGGCAGCAGATATACCATGTAGTACAGATGCACAATACTGTTAACAGTATGTGTCTTGTGTAACAACAGTAAATGCATGTTGGTCATGAAGTTCTGCTGTCCTTCTTCAGCTCTAATTGCACATGCCGGTGGATGTCAGTGTTTGCAGTTAAGTGTCCCATATATTAATGTGGACTACTCACAGGTATGTATGAATATACCAGCATGCACTGTGTAGCTGCCACATACCAGTGAGAATGTCCCATGTTATAAACACATCTACCATTCCAAGAGCATGATAGCTGTGTATTAAGCTACTGTGGCCACAGACATGACATCCATAAAGGGTGACATCACAGGTACAGTAACATGGACTGGAGAGGTAAGAGAGTGGTCTAGCTGATTACAAGGGTAAAGGCCAGTGGGAAGTGTGATGCCTCAATGGGAATCAGTAATACACGTTCCCATGACAGGATGCCAACACACAACTGCACCCACACACTCAGTTATTGACACACATGTATTCAGTGACACTGTAACATACACACACACACACACACACACACACACACACACACACACACACACACACGGCTTCACCGACAGAGTAACACACACTCACACACAGTTGCTACTGGTGGGATGAGGACCCCTGCTTATGCGCAAATCATCATTACAGTACTGTGCACCTACATGACGCGAAACAGAGAATACACATATACAGGTAGTCAGTACGGCCTAAGATCGGGGACATCAACACGGATAGTTGAATGCATCACCTGGATGGTGGGAGGGGTCTTATCAATTCAGTATGGTAACATACATCCTCACCCCAGGGACTAGTCATCCCTACATACACACACTGTGGCATCCAGTAATTAATACACCTATGTCATGCACATACAGATACCTCACATGTGTGAGATACATGCCCCTGCCTATGTCTTGCTTTCTACATTGCAGTCTGTACAGATGTGTACACTAGTGTACAGGAGAGTAAGTAACAATTGAGATGTATTCCCCACAATATGTGACATATATGGACACACACGCAACCACACATGCCAGTACTGTGAATCTCAGACCTGCCTAGCTCATGTTATGTATGTCACATGTATAGCAGTATTGCATGCGTTACAAACTGTACTGATGCTTCCTGTGCCAACAGTGCTGATATATGCACTAAGGACGTCATATCTATTAACAGGTGTCAAGTGATTTACCTTCGCTGTCACCCTGACCACTGTCTAAGTTGTGTGTCATGTCCTTCAATTAACAAAACCATTGCTTATCGGTTACACAGGGTATTGTAGGACCACTTGTGACACACCTGTGAGCTGTACACAGCAAACATCCATCTGCAAAGATGCCCCGCCACTTAGTTATTTCAACACATCTGTCCATACCTGTGGTACATCTTTCTGTACATTCATCATATCACCATATACAGTTGGCAATGTTGAGGCTGCACTGCAGCTGCATGATGTACTAGGATACACGCCACCTGCATACATCAGCAACTGCACATGCATGTTAACTGAATGCACAACACTGTGTACAGGTGTGTAGGTCCTACAATCCTGACATTTGGTCATGTTTGTAGGCATTGCAATTGGTGGATATGTGTAATGACATACATGACACATGGACTGTCGTATGATATGATGGGTGACCAGCACAGAGGGGATGTTACCTCTCTCAACATTGAAATCACACCTTATATACTGTTAGCTTTCAGCAGCCATGGACCTACATTCCATGTGCATGTGTGTAATGGCTGTAGCCACCTGTTTGCACAAAGGACTACAACAGCTATGCTATTTACAGGTATGTGTGCGTGGCATGTACATACCCAGGCCAGGTACATGTATGTCATATTCATACATGAGGGTGTGTACTGGTGTACAGCAACAGACATCTGCTAATGGTGGAAAGTACCGAGGGCCCTTGGTATGTGTACAGCTGACCTGGTCACAGACAGTGGCATCATTGCATTGCATAACACATGATGCAACTGTATCAGTACATGTGTACTGTCTACTGTTGATGTAGAGCTTAGTACAGTACACAGGTCAAGGGTCACATGGTGGTGTACTCGTCTGTCATACAACATGTATGGTTGTGTGTTGGTGGTCCGAGGGCATAGTGGTGTCTGCAGTTTACATCCTAGAATGCAGCATGTGACACTGTGTCCTGCACATGGCTCATCTGTGATGCCTTTCATAGGGGGACCGGTCAGTACATGTGAATGGCCTTTATGTATGTGGGTACAGCACCTGGAGCACCCCGTACCTGTGCTATGGCCCCCATAACTGGTTCTGAGGTATACAGTGGTAGTGCTAGGTTCTGAGGTATATGGTGTTAGTGCTATTGTGCACTACAGAGACATCAGCCAGGTGTTCCTCACTGCACAGTTGTCAGTACTCCCCATTGTTGGATCTACAGTGGCCAGGTGTGAATATGGATGAGACACATCTAGCACTGGTTAGCATAAGAAAACAATGCAGTAGTCCTGTAGGCATATGGGAGTTAACCTGTGTTTAGGACATTTGCCTTGGAATGGCACTGTGTGGGCAGATGCGACTTGGGTAATATCCACACTCCCTTGTATCATGGATGCATGTGATATGTGACAAAGGCCTGCCTACCGTCAGCCATGTCATCCCAGAATGACAGCTGATGTGTAAAAGACCAGTATCAATTATATGTAGAGCAGCGTTCCCGCTATAAAGACAATTACTAACACCAGAGCCCATTACAATGTGTTCTTTCTGTCTACCTGTAATAGCATGGCCACTGTGGCCCACCGTGTTTAGCATCAGAGTGCATCCCAGTCAGCCCTGTGCTACTAGGAGTATGAGCATGGCCAGTATATCCTTGTGTAGATGGACACATAGTAGTGCATTCTGACCAGCCCTGTGCTACTAAGTGTGTGAGCATGCCCCCTGTGCTACTAAGTGTATGAGCATGCCCAGTATATCCTTGTGTAGATGGACACATAGTGCATTCCAAACAGCCCTGTGCTACTAAGTGTGTGAGCATGCCCAGTGACACCTTGTATTGGTTATGTGCCTCTGTGTATGGGCATGTACCATTGTAACCCTGTATAGTGGTAGTAGTCGTTCATTCCACAGATTAGCATACTCCAGGTCAGGATGGATTCATACTTTAAACACACAGGTTCACAGGTATGTACATCTTAATTGCCAGCATCTCTGTTAATGTCCGCATTCCCAGACGGTCATAATGACAGCCTTGACATGTGTAGTCTGTGTGGCGCGATTCATATGTATGTAGTATTGTTATAGCAATCTGTAAATAGGCAGGTGTTCCGTACCCGACATTGGCGTGTGTGTGTATGTCTGTCCCTGTTTGCTGGTGGACTCTAAATTGCTTTTATACTGCTCACACTCCATACATTTCTTATACCAGACATGCCAAGTGTGTGTGTGTGTGTGTGTGTGTGTGTGTGTGTGTGTCTTCCTGCATGAGATAAGTACAGTGCTTTGTAGTACTCAGTGTAGCATGTGCCCTAAACTCATGTTGCTGCAGTTTGATACAGTAGGGGTGTGTATGCAGGACATGGCAAGTGAGTGTTTGTCTGTCAGAGCCTGTGTAGAGGTGGCCATGATTGTCTTACCATTGGACATGTTTTGGAGCGGGTTTTGTAGTTTTCCTATATAGTATCCGTCTTATGACACATTGGACACCCCACAAGGAGTACAGCTGTCAGTCAGTCATGGCACTGTGTTGGCAAGCCATACCCATACATCTGGCAAAAGGGCTGGTGAATTAAGTATGCAGCCCTACTAGTACCCGGTATATGTCCCGCACCAATGTGCCATGCACATACAACCTTGCCTAGGATATCCCACTATGTTGTTAGTAACATGCACATTGAGGACAGTTAGTAGGCATGGTGTGACCACAGTGGCCTGCAGAGGACATGGAGCCCTGCACAGCGGTACAATAGGCACATATATGCAGACATTGTGCCTTCACTATGTTCCACACTGAATGGCTGCAACATATGTGGTGCCATCATATGTGATCCACTAAGGCCAGACAATGCTGTACACATGTGCCCTGTATGGATCCATGCCACTGACACCACAAAATACCTGTCCATTCTATCCATGCATGTGCAGGGCTAACCTGCTCACTATAAGCAGGTTTCACCACACCAGGCCAGTTTTGGCATATTGGGGTATAACAGGCTGTGTACACTACATGTGTCTGCCAAACCAGGTACACTTGTACATGTCACTGTACAGTATTGTGGGACATGCCCATCCCAGGCAATGTCCATGTGAAGGACTATCAAACACAGACATTGCATGAATTGCAAAGCTATGGCCCTACATATTGGTAACCAGGATGTCAGGCCAGATATTGTAGTACCCATCTGTGTGGGACATTGCAGACACTACCCCCTGCACTGCACACCATTTTCAGGTGACACAATGGCAAAGATTACCCCTCACCCAGCCTTGTACAGCCATCTTGCACAGCCAAACACCACACACCCATGGAGCATTGCATACCTGCATGACAGTACTGGCACCCTGTGTCTGCTTGTGGGTTGTGATGCTCCCAACCACAGTCTCTCCCAGTATAAACCTCGTTGACATACCAACAGTTGTCAAGCACTTTCACATGGCCTAGCCCATAGAACCTCCAGATATCCCCTGTGATGCATGTGGTCCTGTGCATTACTGCAGTGTGGCAAACTAAGTAGTTACATTGTGCATTTGCTGCCCTGGTAAAGGTGTCAATGCGTATCCATTAGAGTGTGGTTGTGGTGACAATGGCATCCATTTACGTGGACTGACATGTGTGCCACAGTTAATGTATGTCTACTATATCTGTTGCAGATGGCACTCATTCACCTACACACATGTTCTTACAGCACTGCAACATGCCGCCTCTGTGGCATATGTAGTAACGTCATGCACATGTAATAGTAATGAGTAGTCAGGGATTTGCCCCTGTACTATTCAGCGTGCGGCAGATTATGGTTAAGTCTCCAAGCCCTTCCCTTGTGTACATTGCCTGTCCCGCACACAGACTGTCTGGTGGATGTGAAGGTGTGCACCTGCAAAGCAGCAGCATGTGTATTGTAACAGATGGAAATGGTCAGGTGATGGCCTCTGCACCTATTGCAGTCCTCCTCTAGCTGATTGCATATGGAACAGCTGTGATGGTGTTCCCATAGCCATCCGCATGATAAACACAGTACACTATCTAGGGAAACATGTTATTATCTGGCCATGACAGTCGTTGTGAATGGTACCTGGATGTGGTGTTCTGACATGGCATCGCAGATGATTTCTGGATGTACCTCAATCATTTTCAACAGTAAGAAATAGTCTAATGACAGGAGGATGATGTGCCACATAACTGCGGCATGTAAGCGTAGCTATGCTGCATTGAGACTACTGCCTGTTTAACATGTGTGTAGTAGTGGCTATTCTGCATGTTAAAATACAGACATGACAGTACTCTGTTCATGAGGGAACCCCATCTGTAGGGCCATCTGTGAACAGGTCAGTGTGTGCAACCATTTGTTTCCTATGTTACACACTGAACACACTTCTGTGCACAGCAGAAGCATGGTGTGGGGTTGCAGACAGTACATGATGATAGGGATGTGTTACTGCCATCGCATCCATGACTGGACATGTGTCACGTGAGACAGTGGTATGACTGACACTGTGTGGGATTCCCAGTGACAAGCCAATGATGGGCAACTGTTCATAGCTGCGGTCACACGTCTACTACACATTGTACAATTGCCATGCGGTATATATGCATGTGTTGTACGCCCTCTGCAAATGTATACCATCTGTTGTGTTGGGTTGCTGGTGATATCTATGCATACTATTATAGGTAATCCTGTATGCTGTTGTCTATCAATAAGCCATATGTGGGTTTAAAACACAACTCCATAGGCCGAATGGGTTGGTAGGTCCCGGCAGATCCTCCTGTCCCACTTCAGCTGACCATGGCACCGGGCACTAGCACATCTGGGGCCCAGCCATTAACATCAACCTCTGTTGGCTCTGCACCACCTTCTGGTGGTACCATCATTGAGAATGGAGCATGTCCCTCTTGGTAGCGGTACCAGATACGTACATATCTGCTGTCGTGCAGTCCCGGACATGTTGCGTAGGTGGCTCCCTAAGGGGTTACGAAGCCAGATATGCCAGTTCAAGGGCAGAGTGTCACATTTACAGGGTGATGCTGCCTCTTCTGGACAGCCCCCAGCACTGCCTCCTTTGCAGCTGTGTAGGGGCAGTGGCAGTTGCCCATGGCTGGAGACCTCCGTCCCACTGTTACCATGGGCTCTTGAATGCCAAAGACCCATCCCCATCCAGGGTGTATCCCCCCCACATGTGTCATATACCACCCTGTATGCTGTAATTTCTGTGCTCCTACCTATCCTCAACGGCCATACCTATACTCCTTCCCCAATACCTGACCCTCACCTATGGACACATAAGTACATTCAGCTCCTAGGACACCATCTGCCCTATACATAGCTGTCTATTACACACATGTGCCCACTGGACACATGAAACCCTTGTAATATGCATCATAACATACTACTGTTATCCTCACCACTGTCCCTCAGGCGCACGGTCCTGGTATGCACATCACTCCTACAAGGTTCAGGTACATGTGAGGAGGACGACCCCATTGTACACAAAACACTACCGGTCCCTCTATGGTTACCCCAATTTACCTTTATCATGATGATGATGTTGCACACAGCACATTGCAGGAGTACTGTGCACACATAATGATTTGACAGGTACTGTGGTGCTAATGTACATTACATGCACAGAGTGATGTATACGGCCAATGTACAGCTACTGCCTATCTGAGGGAGTCTTGTGATCACATAGAGCAACACCACTACATAATACAGGTGTCACTGGTGTTTCCCGTTTCATTCCTTTGTAATGCTTTGTTGCCACATGGCATGTCCCTGATACATCTCTATATATGTATGTACCTATATGCTGGACATAAACACTCACATGTACATCTACATGATTGGATACATTCCTATACTGTTGAATGACTGTGCTGTATGATATCCTCTGGTTACAGCCTCTTATGCTTGATTAGCCTCTACACTGCTTAACCAATGTAATACTCGCATACTGGTAGCCAAACACGCTTACACCCTCTCGATCCCGCACTTGCTAATGCACCGGCATTGGTGCTTGCATCTGCCACTCACACCCCTGGGTGTGAGCGAGAACCACAATATTACCTAGCAATGCCTATTACATCGTACTACATGAGTCCAGTATCGGGAATGGCCACCCATTAGGCGATGCCATCGCATTCGACTGTACAGAATCAGCGGCCTGTCCAGTGACACAATCATATTTGTGTGTACCTCATACAGTGAGCTCCCACCTTGTGATGCCTATTACATTGGAATACATGAATACAGTATCGGAAACGGCTGCCTATTAGGTGACGGAATGGCCTTCATCTGTATGGAATCAGCGGCCTGTCCGGAGAATCATTCATATTTGTGTGTTCTTCTCAGGCATACCTTGTGATGCCTATCACATTGGACTACATGACTACAGTCATAGCCGTCCTTAGGCATAGGACAACTAAGCAGCTGCCTAGGGCACCGCTTTAGTGGGTGCACTTTACCAGCATTTATTTGGTGAAGGTAGACCAGGATGGGGGCACTGGGTGGTGTGGTAGGGGGTGCCATTGTGCCCTCTGCCTAGGGCACCAGTTGACCTAAGACCACTCCTGACTACAGTATCGGGAATGGCTGCCCATTAGGTGACTGCATGGTGTTTGACTGTACAGAATCAGCGGCCTGTCCAGTGAATCATTCATAATTGTATGTTCCTCTTACAATCTGCTCCCACCTTGTAATGCCTATCACATCAGACTACATGACTACAGTATCGGGAATGGCTACCCATTAGGCGGCGGCATGGCATTCAACTGTACGGAATCAGTGGCCTGTCCAGTGAATTAATCATATTTGTGTGCTCTGCATACACTCTGCTCCCATCTGGCTGACACATGGAAACCAAGACCCTGCATTACAAACGAGTAGTTGGGTTGTGGTAGCCACATCCGTTGGATGGGTCATGCTACCGCATGCCTATTATAGGTTTGCCACCTTCTCAATTGGCCAAGGTAGGACTTTAGGGTTACCACCTGTCCCAATTTGCGAGGGACAGTGCTAAAATAATCAAGACATAGCACATGTCCAGATTACAGGACATTATTATATTCCACATTTCATTAATAATTGCATACAACAGTTATTTTATATATGACACATCTATATGTTATGCGAAATAGCATAAGCAATTCAAATGCAACTAGATTAAGCTTTTATTTGTGCAAATACATGTAATCCTGTACTATGCACAGCTGTAGGTATGTTTAGTATTGGAATGTCTGACTTTTCTACAGAATATGTCCCACTCTGGCCATTTGGAAAGATGGTAACCCTATATGACCTGTACGTAGAGACATCAGACTTTGCAGGGCAACACACCCACAGCCAGTAGAAAGGGGTGTACTTCACTGTTTCACCTAAATAAAAGGTTACTCTTGTAGCATTATAGTTGCTTATACTGTTACCTATAACATTTAGGTGTTTCAGAGGAACATAACTGTTTTATGCTACTACTACAGACAATATAGGTAGTCTTTGCCCTAAATCACAGGACATTTGCCATAATTATAGTTATTATGCAAGATACAACTGCCCACAAGGGAGTGTCCCTTGCAAAGGTGGACAGGTGGTAACCCCAAACCTATTATTCTATCAATCTTCTAAGGTAGTCAGCGGAACATGCACTTTCTCTCATTATCAGAACTCTCATATGAATGGGGAAGAATA
>NC_056726.1:1666415825-1666418325 GCF_019279795.1 Protopterus annectens | reverse complement strand
TATGTGGAAAGATTTATATGTGCCATCAGGAGTTGTTGTTGTAATGATGTCCTGCTGAACAACTGCTATGGACAAAAAACAAAAAAATATATACTTGTTTTCCTGCCTTTCTAAGCTTGTATAGTCCAGTTTTCAGGTTAGTCCTGAATTCAGGGCTGTGTTACAAGTTTTTGTGTTTGCCCATACCTTACTTGGATAGAAAGAAGTGTCTCTGTTCACTGTGAGAGAGGGAGCTTTGAGCAGCCTATCTGTCCCTGGAGGAGTGGTTTCAACCCAGAATTAGTAGTTTATGGCCATTTTGGTCTAATTTCTCTCTCTTTCATTTCCCTGCTGTAAAACCCGCATTTGCAAGGTTTTTGTGCTAGTATACAGCTCAGCAAGCTCCTGCCTGGTGCCCTGCAGAGTTATATAGCAGGAGAGAGACAAAAGAGAGACTTTAGACTGATTAATTATAAATTTTTTGCATTTTCCTGCTGCCTTTAGCTAATTCCACCTAAAACGCCAATTTTCTAGAGTTTCTGTGATTTAAAAAGCTTGTTTCAGCTACATATTGTACTTAGTTTACTGCCTGCACTTTAACAAAGTCATTTTTATGTTTAAATTACCCGTTTAACTGCTGTAGGCTACACACTTAAGTGTGATAGCCATTTCTGTGCATTTAAAGTGTTTTTTTGATTGCATCTGCTTTATTTTCTGAAAAAAAAACAACCCCCCCCCAAAAAAAAATACTTGTTTTCCCACCTATCTAAGCTAGTATAGTCCAGTTTTCAGGTTAGTACTGAATTCAGGGCTGTGTTACAAGTTTCTGTGTTTGCCCATACCTTACTTGGATAGACGGAAGCTTCTCTGTTCACTGTGAGATTGGGAGCTTTGAGCAGCCTATCTGTCCCTGGAGGAGTGGTTTCAGCCCAGAAATTAGTAGTTTAGTGGCCATTTTGGGCTAATTTCTCTCTCTTTCATTTCCCTGCTATAAAATATTAATTTGCATGGTTTTGCTCACTGGGCAGTGATGGTTAGCTAGGGTATAACTATTCCCGGCTCCACAGAGTCTACTCTTCAAATTTTCCCTTGGAACTAGACAAACTTTCAATTTAAGCACTCAAACTATTCACTTTTCATCCTGGCACTTGCTCAAAACTCATAGCAAGCACTAATAAACCTTAGCACTAGACCGCCCCCCATACTTTAGAGTAGGACAAGGCTCTCTAGTCGACCTTACCAGCCAATCAGTAAAACAGTTCACTGTACCTATCCAGGCATGTCCAAAGGGCATTTTCAGGTGTACTCTCTGGTCCAACTGTTGAATCTGGGCATTTTGAGGCAATTTTACAATTGCCTCATGTACACAGATAACCCCCTCCTCCTTCCACCAAACACTAATGCATGCGAGAGATGCAATTATACAGCCAAAATGGAGGCTAAGCTCTCTCAACCCAAGACTGGACCAGGCAGTCAAGAGGAGAAGGGAATTACTTGCATCACACCACCAGTTTCACATAGACCTGCGAAATTAGCACCGGCAAAAAACACACATAAATACATGAAAACATACTTGGAGGCTCTATGTAAAAATCTGCAAAAGCAACAGAGACCTCCAAAGCAGACATCAAAGCAACCTTCACCCCCAACACAAACCATGAAAAACATACTTCACAAAACCAGTGTGCCATGCAATCACAGCCCTTAAGGCAAAATAACATACCTAACACACTAGTAATAGGTGACTCTATAGTCAGGCACACTCACTAGGCAGAAAAAGGAGAAGGTTACTGTTAGCTGCCTGTTGGGTGTCAGGACCCTCCACATAACACAAGCACTCAGGTCACTCCAGAACAGGTACAAATATGACTCTGTCATTGTCCATGTTGGTGTGAATGACCTGAGCTGTACCTCCCTGGACTACATGAAAAGAGACATGGAGGATCTCTCTGATCACATAGCCCAGGCCGGTATGACCCTGACCCTGAATAGCATCCTGCCCTCACCAAGAATGATACCACGGTATAGAGACAAAATGATCAATTTCAACAATTGCCTAACCTTCTGGTGTCATTCAAAGGGGATCCATTGTCTGTCAGCCTGGGATGACATGCACAGCAAGTCATACTGCTTCACTAGAGACAGCTTGCACCTGTCACCTTTAGGCTTTCGAATACTGGCCAAGGCTCTTGCCACCCCCATAGTGCCTTTTTTAGGCAAGGCTCAAAAGACAAACCCACCGCCTTAAATAGCAGAAGTAACAAAAAACTGAGGGTAATACTACTCAATACCAGAAGTCTAAACCTCAAAATGAATGCACTCGAGGCACTCCTCAGTATGGAGAAAATTGATATATGTGTAGTAACAGAAACCTGGTTTAAGACTCCAGAGATCACCCCAGCACTACCAGGCTACAAATCATACCATACATTTCGGCCACAAAATCCGGACTGAAATGCAAAAGGCGAGAGAGTATGCATATTCATCAAGGATACCCACACCTCCAGGTTAGTGGCACAGC
>NC_056726.1:1666400825-1666410825 GCF_019279795.1 Protopterus annectens | reverse complement strand
CTTCATTGTAGTAATAAATAGATGTGCATAATCTGTAGTGTTGTGGGTTTGTACTGTTAATGTACTGTAATGATGCTCCCACCCTGTACCAATGCCACTGGTGTGGCTACTGACATCACATCTCTCACACATCTATGTAGGTCTTTCTGGTATACCTCTGTGGCAGCAGCCTGTAACTGGTGAGTATGGTGTTTGTTCAGGTTTCCCAATACACTGGCCATGTTATGGCCATGGTATATTCCATGCACACATTTAACACACCTACCCATAATGCATGCTGTACATGTTCAATTATTCTTGTTGTAAACTGCACTGCATCACAGTAGTCACCATGGTGGCATATCTGAAGGGTATGTAAGAGTCCTGCAATATAACTAACAACCTGTCATTGCAAGATGTGTGCACAGAGATGAACATCTTGGTGGGACAAATGGCCTTCAGTAGGGACATGTCTGAAACATCACCCTTATACAGTGCTACAACAATGTATATACCACAGATCTACACAACGGCATATCACAATACTGCATTCCACAACCCTTACAACCTGTAATGTGGTCCTAACATGAGCAATGAATGTGTAATATGGAATCCTATGTTAGGACAGCAAATATGGGGAATACATACCTTCACAAACATTGGAAGTATATGTGTGCATACACTCCAAATAGCATATTGTGGAAGCAGCTTTTGAGATGCTGATAGCATGCACTCTTCATGAGTATGGACCTTCCAGCAAGTACAGGCCCTCAATGTCACACCAAGAAATGGTCTGCTGTCCAAGATGTTTGGCCATCAAATGTGCCCACTTACCTGCAACAGAGGCAGCTGTGGCTTGCACACATCTTACAAGCCATGGAATGGATCTCATACCCAACAGGTAGCACCTAGGAGTTGGACATGTAGCCTTACCTCATCATTACATATACCATGGCAAACAGTGCAGACAGTCATGTATGTGGCGATGACATATGGGACAGGATTAATGTAGAAAATAAACAGATGGCCATCCAAGACAGATGATGACACATGTTGCAAACTGGTCATACAGGCTGCCTAGTAGCATGCCACAACACTGAGGGAGTTGCATGAATGTCTAGCAAGTACTGGTTGTGCAGTACCTCTGTTGGCAATTGCCTGGACTCTGCATAAGTGTGGCCCATGGGTTAGGGTAATCAGATGTGACAGTTATTCCACAGGAAACATTAGCCAGGGCTCTTTACAGGTAGCATATGCATAACATCAAAAGTCCCCTAAAGGCATGCATTGCAATGTGTACTGCTGTACCAATACCAAGTTGGAAACCTACAGACAGTGTCAATTAAGATACATGTGCTGCACAACCAACACCTCATCCCACCTCAGGTCCACCATGCCCATCTGTACCTTGTTGGTGCCAGTGTACACCTGTATGTTTGCCATTCATTAGCAGGGACTAGGCTGGTACACATGGTGTTCAGAATTTGGGACACTGCAAAATGACATACATGTGTAGGCCATAGTTGTCAAGCATCTGCAAAAAGGCTGAGGATGGGGAGTGGGGTGTCATCCTGAAGCACAACAGTGCACTGAATCAGAAATCCAAAACTCACTAAGAATGGCTATATCTGCATACAGTCAAGGTCATGAATTGTGGCAGACATAACCCTGACTCCACAGCAATAGTGATGGCACTGTGTGACCTCCAAGGGCTGTGCACATGAGCTGATCTTGCAATCATGCAGAGGTGGGGGACATTTGTACGACAGAGTGACCAAATACTGGCAAATGCTGATGGCCCATGCTAGTATACCCCTTCCAGGAATAGTGACTGCTGTAGTACACATAACAGTTGGTGAAACAAACCATCATGATAAGCATGTTCACACATATGCACCTACAAATTGTATGCATCTCAATCAGCATCTGCACACCTAACACATTTGTTTGATACTGGATTTGATTGCACAGGTCATATGCCACATATCAGGTTCATGTAATGTTAACATATACAGTAATGTGGCTCCATGGCATATCAGGGAAGATGGTGCCATATCAATAAGGGTGTTTACACTCTGCATAGCAACAGTAAGGTTTGAAGGTTGTCAGTGCAATTGTATTTTATTGGCCATACATGCATCGCTGATGATGAGATCTGTAAATCAGACATCAGGCGTCACAAATGATATCTGTCCACATATCATCCCAGGTATGTGTCAGACAAACACATAGGGGCTGTGAGCAGCAGAGGAAACATAACTGACACACATATATACACATTCAGCAATGGTGTGTACACCTGTGAGGTATGGTGCACAGTACATGCCAGGGTGCCGAACAGGTGTACAGCAACACTGTGTACATGGGTGCAGTGTGTTACAGGGGAAGGGTCATCACCTACTGATGCAACCCATACATCACAGAGATGTATAATGTTGGTAACAGGGATTGACTATAGCTGCACTGCATGCTGTTGAGTGCCATATGTCATGCATGTTGACAGATGGGTAATTAGAGGTCTGTGTGTCATATCTTTGTGCAAACTCACCTGTAAGTGCGTGTGTGTGTGTGTGTGTGTGTGTGTGTGTGTGTGTGTGTGTGTGTGTGTGTGTGTGGGGGTGAATTTGTCTGTAAGTGCTATTTGGTGGAGTGGAGGGGGTGTTGATGTATGTAGAATGAGTATATGTATGTGTGTGTGTTTGTGTGTGTGTCCATGTATGCTCATGTGTGAGTGTGGGGTTGTTCATACCTCTCAACTTCCCTTTGAAATTGTGCAGTAGATGGAAATGGACAGACACATTAGATACCAGGAATACTTTTCTTAAATGTAATCACAGGAAAGCTGATAGAATAATAAAGTCTGCAGCATGAAAGATGCATTGGGAGGGAAAACTAGACACCAGGGATACTTTTCCAATTGCAGTCAGCAGAAAGGTGAAAGAATACCTAAGTATTCATAGGTTCATAGGTTCATACTAGGCTATCTGTCCTAGGGCATTTATAAGCCTAGCCAGAGTGTGTTTGGCTTTCGCCACCCATTTTAAATGAATTTTGCTATGCCCTTTTTCGAGGTTAGTATACTGTGCCTCTGTCTAACACTGACACAGAAGTGATACCCGGGGTAAACCTACAATCTCCCATCCACTCATCAAGATTCCTCTTGAAGAGAGTCAATGAGGGACTCTGCCTAACCTGGACTGGGATTTTATTCCAGAGTGAAGGGAGCCTCTGGGTTATGAATCTGTCCCTCCAGCATGTCCTATTTATTTCAGTGCTGAGGTTCAAGTCTCTCAAGTGCGTAGTTCGATGGGATTTGGATTTTATGAGGTGCAGTATGTCCATTAATTCCGGGTTGGACATGGCTTTATACGTCAGGCACAGATCGCCTCTGAGCAGGCGGTATGCCACTGAGTAGAGCTGGAGTTTCTTTAACCAGGCAGCATATGGCATCTGTTTGAGCCCTTTGATCCTCTTGGTGAGGTACTTTTGGGGTCTTTCCAGTTGCTGCAGGTGTCTGGTAAGGTACATCCCAAAAGGGGCATTGTACTCAATTATGGGCCTGATGAGGGATGAGTAAAGAGGCACGATGACCTCCCTGATCTAGATGTGAATCCCTTCATGATTAGGTGGGCTATATAAAATGTTTTTCTAACCACTTTGGCCACATGGTTTTCAAATGAGAGATTGCTATCAACTTGAGTCCCCAGGTCCCTAATTACTTCTTCTGTACTTAATGGATTACCACCTATGTGGTAATTTGTGGGCACTTTGTTTTTGCCAAAGGGGATGACTATACACTTTTTGGCATTTAGCTTGAGGCCATGGCTCTGGCACCAGTTGTCTGTTTCTATGAGGCCCTTTTGTAGGATGCTTGTGTCAGCTGGAGAGTCGATTATGGTGCCTAGTTTGCAGTCATCTGCGAACTTGGTCAGCCACAGTCCTTCTGTGTTGGCCTGTACCTTCGAGAAATATATACCGAACAAGAGAGGTCCCAGGAGTGAGCCTTGTGGGACGCCACTTGTAACTGGTTTGGAGTCTGACATGGCTCCAGCAATTCTAACCATGTGGATTCTGTCCTTGAGCCAATTTGCAACCCATCTAGTGACATAGGGGTTTATATTTAAGCTGGTGAGCTTATCTATAATGCCCAAGTGGGGTATTGTATCGAAGGCTTTTGCGAGGTCCAGGTAGGCTCTGTGGACCACCTTCCCCTCTTCAATGGTCTTGGTGACTGTTTCAAAGAAATCAACCAGGTTTAAGAGGCAGGATCTGCCCTTAACAAAGCCGAACTGGGTAGGATCCAGTGTCTGTAGGTCCACAATATCTTTATTTATGAGGTCCATGATGATCCTTTCCATAGCTTTGCAGACCAAGCTAGTCAGGCTTATGGGGCAATAGTTTCCAGGATCCGTTGAGGCACCACCTTTGTGGAGAGGGACCACTGCTGCTGTATGCCACTCTTTGGGTACATATCCTGTATTAAGGCTGAGATTGAACAGTAGTTTTATGTTTGGGTTTAGCTCTTCTTGGAGTTCATGTAAGACGCAGCCCAGGACACGGTCTGGTTCCACTGATGCTGTGTTTTTTGCTTTGGAGAGGGGGGCTCTTACCTGAGCATCTGAGATGTCAGGGGGGCACCACTCTGCTGGGATAGATATTTGCCCTTTTGTTGGGGAGGGAGGGGAGTTTGCGCTGAGCACTATGTCCACATAAAAAGTTAATAGAGCAACAGATCTTGCATCTACTGAACAACAGTTAAGTATAAAACTCCAGTGCATGACATTATTAACTGAGTGTAGTAGCCCATAACATATGGGGCCATGCTCAAGACCTCTGTGCAAAATCAGGGTGAACACTTAATGACATCAGGGAGTCTTTGAAAAAATGAATCCAATCAAGTTAAAATGTTAATGGAATAACAGGTCATGTTTTGTGATCATTTTCTGAGCAACTAAAAGAATGATATTTTAATGATTGGTATTACTGACTGTAATTATTCAAGACTGATGCAGGATGGGGAAACTAAGAGAAAGAACTAGAGAAGTTCTGTAAACTCAGGGACAGGTAAGTAGGATGGTGGAATGTCAGGGTGTGTGTGTGTGTGTGTGTGTGTGTGTGTGTGTGTGTGTGTGTGTGTGTGTGTGTGTGTGTGTGTGTGTGTGTGTGTGTGTACTATTAAGCAATGATGTACAGGTCTTTAAAATGTGTTTCTTGTTTTCACCTCACAAGTGGCGAGGTGGGTCAGCGTCCCTCCTGCAGGCAATCTGATGTCGGTGTCCATACAGAGACTGATAATGATGATAGTTGTGTTGATGCACAGGGGCTGAAGCTGTGCCATTATTTGACATCCCACTGTTATCCACCCCATTCCAGCACACATTCACATTGCCTATACATACCCCATCACCAGTGGCCATAGCTGAGGGACAGTTGGCGGTTGGTGGCATGGGACAGGACAGTGGGGAATCTATGGCATGTGTCTGGACACAGCAGCCATAGCTGGATGTCCGGTGGGGTACCACATAGGCAGGTGTACAGGGGTGCTCATAGGAGGGTGCTGCTCATCATGCCCCTGGTGGAAGTGCCACATCTGGTGCCACCAGAAGCATGTTTCAGGCCATCATGGAGGCACAGGCATGTATGGAAAGGTACACCAAGCAGTGGCTGAGGCTACAGAGGTCTACTCATTCAGCTGTTACTGACAACATCCATGATCTTGCAGTTGCCCACCGTTATTTTGCAGTGGTCATGGATAGATATTTGGGTGAGATGGTGGGAATCCTTGACTATGAAATGTCTGTGCTTGAGCATATGGTGGGAGTAGTGCAATGACCACTTGGATGCAGGCCAACAACACCAACAGCTGGAGGACAACGTGGACGTGACAAAACTCAGAACCACTCCTATAGTGGCAGTACCAGCCCCATCACTGCAGGGAGGGTGCTGTCCACACCACAACACAGCAGGCCAAGTGCACGTGGCCCTGGCCAGTCCCAAGAGGGAACTGGATCCAGCGGACTTATGTCATCATCAGGGAAGAGTACGATATCATGGCTTGTACCTGGTTGTGCCTGTGGTACCCCTGGCAGGCACAGTTCTCGTTTCCATGGCCAGAGATGGTGAACTGTACACCCTGCCTGGTACAGTCTACAGCTGTGCAACAAACCCCTGTATAGGGCAGCCACATGGCAGAACTGTGCGCATGCATACACACACACATTACCAACACAGCTAGGGCAACCCCATACCTACACACACCACATCACAACAGCCCAATTAATAATTAAACCCCCTCACACACACACATGATGTCAAACATATGGCTCAGCCTAAGCCTCTGGCAAACCAACAACACACTCTGTGCATATGATGATACCTGTGCCACATCCCTGTCATCCATAACTTCGATGCAGGGACAGGCTAATATGGTTCTGATGTGCAGAGTGGCTGTACTATGGTGTACCAATGTAATGCTGTGTAACATGTTGTCAGCAGTAAATGTAATGCTTACATGTCAGGAAGTGTAGCTGTCCAGCCATGATGCATTATAGCTGTTGTTAACAATGAGTGATTGTGGTCTCCATAATGTATTCCATTTATGTTGTAGGTGTCCATGTGTCAGCAGAATGATGATCTGCTCTTGTTTCCTACAAGGGGTATTGCACTGTGGTGACACCTTGGCTGTGCCATATCATGGGTACAGATGAACACATGTCACATGTCTGTATAACAGTTACTGCATGTGGCACATATCTGATAGGTCTGGGGATGTATACAGGTGAGTGCATGGTGGCTGATGTCAGCAGCCCTTCTATAGTGGACAATGATAAGTGTACTGGGTGGTACACACCACATGTTTGTGTATAACACACACAGAAGCTTTGGTATTGATGCAATACACAGAGAATACTGCACACATGGATGTTTGTACCTGTGCAAGGAACCCATTTTAGCCTATGTAATTCTACCAAGACGGAATAGGCACAACAACACATTGGGAAATAAGCAGTCTGCTAGTTTAATGTCATTGACGATACTGGCATGTATATGTCCCCTTCCCCAATGTAGTGTAATCCTCAACTCAGTAAACATAGGTATGCTGGTGTGGGTGGCACACCCCTATGCTTTGGAGGGTGTGAGGTACTGTAGAACCACAGATAGTGTGATTGACAACTACTTAACCTGTTAACATGAACTGTACAGTATTACAGCCAGCTAAGTTGGGTGATACATTCAGCAGTAACTGCAATGATGGTGGCTGTGTCCACAAGAGCCACACCCAGCTATATATACCAAACTCAGTGTCACTGTACACCTATTTAGTGGGGAAGAGGGCATTAAAACATCTACCACTAGTTATGATGGAATGTATTTCCACAAGATGATACCTGTGAAATGTTAGCATTTGCCAGGCAGTTCTCAGACAGATGACCTATTGGAACATGTATAGTCTGGAAACAGAAGTAGATTCCTACACATACACACACGCTCTTACTTGGCAACACTGGACAAGAACCCCTACCTAGGTATGTAGTGCTACTGATGTGTGTGGCCTTAACTGCACAAACCACACAGCTTTTAGAATGAGGTGTGTTCCAGGTTGCATGTTATGTGAAGAACATCCCCAGGCCCTGTACAGTATGGTAATGGGGGATGTACTGGTTGTTTTTGGACAATACATAGTGTGGCATACTGTCATATACACACTGGCAAACACATAGTCATACACACATCTGAGAGACCTGGGCTTATCAGTGCTAACTACTTTGTCAGTGTGTCCATTCTGTTACAGATAAGTTGCACACAGCACATGCATAACTGGGCTGGATAGTGTTATCAGTTACCTGTATGGTTGATGGTGACAGTGGTCCCCATACAGTGGAACATGGGACATGTACTCGGGGTGCCATGGTGTAAAGACAGTATACCCAGCACCCACACCTCACAGTGGATATTGTACGCACTGAAACCCATGATAATACTCTGACATACCCACCATCACACATTGACGAGGACTGCAATACAACCCCTTGTCTATCCCAAGACTGCTACTACAGGGATATGCATCTAATGCACATGCCGCAGGGATAGTAGGGTGATGCATTGTTATGGCTTTCCTATGGTCAGCAACATCATTATCCCTAATACTGTGTGGCAAGGCATATTGTATTAGGAGAATGTGGCCTCAGAATGCTTTATCCTACAAATATACACACTTGCACACATACATACACTTGGCAGAACTCAGAGAGTATCCCATGCCTATCAACCCATTTGTACAACTGTGTTGTGCTGGTACTGCAAGCTCCAGGTAGCACTTAGGGTGAAGAGTTTATCAAGGAACATGTAATGTCCAGTACAGCAGCAGCCACACCTAACTATGTAATGAGGCATGTGGTGGGTGTGAGGGGCTTCAGGGTATTATCAACTACAGGTCTACAAACACACAGACACTGTTAGTCACAGTAATGCACACATACACAGTTGTCAGTACTGGGGATGCATCAATGCAGGTGTTCATAGGTGTGTATCAGGCTATTGTCCACGGAGAGATGGGAAGTGTAGGTTATGTGTGTACAGTGGTATCATGCTACCTGCTATATGCCAGCAGGCCATCTATCAACAGATACCGCAGGAGTGATCCTCAGGGTGAGAGTTACATGCAACTTCCAAACATCTTGTTGCTTCTTGCAGAGGGCCAGTGAGGTGCTCCAGTTGACATGTATGCAGCATGTATTATATAACACGGTCAGTGTCCGTCTTGGAGACCTGTACCCAAGCATGTTCTGTTGACTGTGGTAGTGCAGTTGAGATATCCATGGCATGTGGTGCATACAGGGTGTGGATTCCTAGCTGTGATATTCATAACACAGCTGGGCAGACATGTCAGTGTCACTCAAGCATAGAATTCCTGTAAGCAGCCATGATGGAGTCCCATCTGCACATGTATACACACAGATATCAGCTAGCCAGCTGGTTATGCAGTAGGATGACTGTGATGACAGATAGATGTCTGACACTGAAAGGTATGCCATTAATACATGACAGCAGCCCTCAATGGCATGTCCTATACACACAGTAGTCTACAGTTAATATCCACATGTCAGATCAATATCCAGTAGCAAATATTTAATGACACACAGCTCACACACAAAGAACATGTTAGTGAGGACTCAGAGTCCATACTTGCATGTAGGGGCGTTTGGTTCTAGTACTGCAATCTGCAATCTACTCTTACTTGGGAATGCAAAAAGTAATAACGTAATGATGCACTACATGTCAGTGTGATTGCATATAACCTGGACTACTACCCATGTTTGAAACACATTCAAATGGAAAAGAGTGTCGTACAAGCCATATATACCCAGATGTCCCAGACAGTAGACTCACATCCCTTGCTACTGTAATCACAGCACATATATGCATGATATGTACATGGAATTAAATACACCTATTAAAGATGTCATTACCCTGCTATTTTATCAGACCAGAATGTCAGCACTAGTTACCAGGGCTGAACCATGCTTAGCAGTTTTCATCACTGCTGCAATATAAATGCTAAGCAGATTTGTGCACTGGTAAGTGAAGATTACACGGTGTAAGCGCCTTTTTGTTTAACCATACGTTAGCACCACTAACAGTCATGCAAATCTGTGCAAACCCACTTAAAGATGCTCAAAACTTCTTTAACCTCTCTATATCAAACAGCCCTTGTTCTGCCCAGCAACAAAATAAACAGCCCTTGCAGGTCTTGAACCCAAGACGCTGTACAGTATAGTCACAGCAGTTAAGCACTAAGCCATCACAGCTGTGGAAACAGTGGTTGTTTTTTCCAATATATCTGTCAGTATACATACTGAATAGTATTGGACAACTGCTATGACTTCTACAATTGTATAGTACTTGTTAGTGATATTAGTGTTGAATCATGTATGTTGCTATATCTAAATATACACATATCAGATTGTGATACACCTGGGAAGGTATATACAACAGTCATGTTTACACATAAGGATATGCA